>NW_026911319.1:0-35881 GCF_963692335.1 Osmerus eperlanus | reverse complement strand
TTTGACATGGGAGAAATGGATATATCAGTGTGACCAACCATGATCTTTCGCAGGACTTTCTCACGTGGCTTTCTGAGCGTGAGCTGGCCTGGCCTGCTGGGGCCCGGCCTGCTTCTCTGTCCGTGACCCCCCCCCCCATTCAGACCTTCTCCCTCCACTACCAGCACCATCGAGGAGGAGGAGCCAGGAACATTTCAAGGAGGAAGTATCAAGACACATCCTCCCATCGCGGCCTTTCCAGAAATACTGCTGGCTGCTACGTTTCCATTGAAGCGTCTCCAAGTGCTCTCACGACCCGCGCGCGGCTGACGACGTCCGGCGCTTCCTCCTCGACATGTTACTTGACAGGAAGGAGGGAGTCGAGTGTCGCGTCATGTTCAAGCCCCCGTCGCTATGGTAGTGCAACCCCTCGCTTCAGCGGTTGCCATGCTGGCTTAGTTTGTTCAGCACATCCCTTCGGAGACCGCCGATATTCTTGTTGAAGAAGACGAGTTGTTCCCTCTGAAAGTTCAGTACAGCACAGTTTATGCTGGAAAGGACTGGCCGTATTCATTTGCTGGAACATTAATTTTTCTGATTTCTGTTGGTTTTAAGTTGACTGTTGTGAAAAGGAAGTTGGCTGCATTTGTGGTGAGAGGGTGAAGGATGGTTGGACATTCTGTGGAGTCTTTCTGTTTGTGACAAGGTTTTTATGTGCCGCAATGTTTTGAGCCAAATTTCTCCTATTTATTTCTGAACTGCACTGCTAAATCTGATCTGATTCATGATATTTTCCTAAAAGAAAATGATTAGTGTACCCATGTAGTGCAATCGAGCAGTTTAGGTAAAAACAAAAAAGTTGCACAGTCACAATCGATTTAGATTTTCCTGCGACCATTTTGCCTCCATTAGACTGTCAATGTCATTTCAAGTTTGACAGTGTTGCATGTACACGCTACGACTGCAAATGACTTGTGACTGAATAAACATACGTTTTTTGTGAATGAAACCCCTGCTTTCTTCTCATATCAAAAAATCTTTACACCACATCCTGTTGTCCTTCTGCTCTAATGTCTGATCGTGATTGGATGGCAGCCTTGTGTGCACATGCCCTTCCAGCGCAGTGTCCAGACGGGGACCATAACCGACAGGGAACCCCAACGAACGGTCAGGAAATCAGAACAGTGTTCGTTTAGTTTTCCTCCTTCCGGACCCAACGCTCCCCTGTGACTCAGTTGGAGCCAGGGACATCCTTGATGATTATTACTCCAGCATGACCTTGGACATTCAGGTCATATACCACCTTAGGGACAGCCAATTACGTCACTAGAAACCAGGTGTGGTTCGTCAGGGAACATGGGACACGCAGACAGATCCAGACAGTGTGTACCCCACAGTATCACTACTGATGCAGGTCTATAACAATAATAAGATTTACAATGATGCTCATTCTGTAGCCCATGCCAAGCCAACTTTTAAGGGTAAGCCAACTTTTAAGGGGTGGGAATCTGGAGAAATCCTCCCACAATGTATTTTGACACAATCCCAACCCCCCCCCACCCCCCCCCCCACTCCAGTTTATCAGCGCACACACACAGCCTGCACTCATTCTGCAGAGACCAGAGCAGGTGGACCTGACAAGCGGCGACAACAGGACGCAAATATGTCCGTCACAGAGTCAAAGTCAGAGCTCTTTACCGTGTGCGGGGTCGACGTGGTGGAGTCCGGAGCCAAGGCCAGGGAGGCCCCCAGGAGTGAGAGCAGTGTGTTTGAGCACTACATCCAGCCTTGTCTGGCGGAGATGTTAGGCACAGCTCTGTTTGTGTTTGTGGGGTGTGTGTCTGTGGTCGGCAACGCGGGGCTGTCGGGGTGTCTCCAGCCTGCTCTGGCTCACGGCCTGGCTCTGGGTGTGCTGATCATGGTGTTTGGAGAGATCAGGTGAGGAAACAAACACCTCCCACTGTCTCACTAATGTGCTCTCATTATGAGAGTGTGCTCAGATTTAAAACACCTGTATAGTGTTGTGTAATAAGTTCGAACATGGAGGAGTTTTTGCAAGTTCATGATCATTTTGGGATGTACTACTATATTTTAAGTGACTTGATATTTAGAAGTCCATTTATTTATTATACAGTAAACAATTAGGTTTAAAAAAAAAAAAAATTATGATGCTAGTTGGGGATGGATTTTGGTTGGAAAATGTACCAACATAGTTCTATAATTGTATTGTTTACCAATGTAATGTTTTGCCTTGAATACATCATGTCCTGGGTGAGTGCAGTGGGGGCCACTTAAACCCTGCAGTGACGCTGTGTGTGGCCCTGTGTGGGGGGATGAAGCTTGCTCTGCTAGCACCCTACGTTCTGGCTCAGCTTTTAGGCAGCATGGTTGGAGCTGCGCTGGCCAAAGTAAGTAAACACCCATGCTTACTGAAATCTTAATTGACAACTCAACAGCTGTGATTATATTTAAGCACTGCCTGTACACGGTATGACGTGTATGGACTGGGTTTGATCCGGCTCAAAGCCATTTCTGCATGTACTCCCCTCTCTCTCCCATGCCTTTCCTGTCTCTCTGTAACTGTCACGATCCAATAAAGCCCAAAACATCTTCAACTCTTTTACTCTGAAGCCTGAAACGTGTTCCTCCCCTCAGGCAGTCTCCCCTAGCGCCAACTTCTCCAGTGCAGCCGGGGGGGCGTTTGACGTGGTGCAGACCAGCGGTGCCGTGGGTGCTGCCACGGTGGCAGAGATGCTAATGACACTGGTGTTGACGCTGGTGGTCTGCATGGGCGCTGTCAACGCCAAAACAAAGACTCAGTTGGCTCCTCTCTGCATCGGGCTCGTTGTGACGGCCAACATACTGGCCAGGTAAGACACAGAGCACATAAACACTAGAACATCCTGGCCAGGTAAGACACGGAGCACAGAAACACTACAACATCCTGGCCAGGTAAGACACGGAGCACATAAACACTACAACATCCTGGCCAGGTAAGACACGGAGCACATAAACACTACAACATCCTGGTCAGGTAAGACACGGAGCACAGAAACACTACAACATCCTGGTCAGGTAAGACACGGAGCACAGAAACACTACAACATCCTGGTCAGGTAAGACACGGAGCACAGAAACACTACAACATCCTGGTCAGGTAAGACACGGAGCACAGAAACACTACAACATCCTGGCCAGGTAAGACACGGAGCACAGAAACACTACAAGTCTGAAGGTTAAAACTGTAGATCATGACATTGTTGAACATCTTATTCCTAACTCGAGGTCTATGTTTTGTTGTCCCAGTGCATTTGTGTCTGGGGGATGTATGAACCCAGCCCGGGCCTTCGGACCCGCAGTGGCAGCGAAACACTGGGAGCACCACTGGGTGTATTGGGTGGGCCCCATCTGTGGAGCCCTCCTCACTGTCAGCATGGTCAGGTATGGAGATGCTGGTCTGGGGGGTGCCTATGGGATTCGCCTTTTAGGCTCCTTACTAAAGAGGTGCTGTGTGCATTTGATGTCAAGGCAAGGCTTCATGACCTGAAATCCAAATAAAAACATTCAGCTGAACATGGTTGATTATTCAAGTGAAATATAGTTATAATAGCTAAATATTTCAATGTTCACTACATTAAAATGTATTTAGTAAAATAATTCATACTTCTGTTAAAAAAACTAATCTTTTACTTCTCAAGTTCATTTAAACGTCATGTATTTTGAGGTTGCACATATTGAAATTGAAACAGCATTTTCCTGGCTTTCTGAAAATTCTTCTGTAAATGTATTATGTTGTATTTCTGTTATTGTAACATGACATAAACAAAATGTTGCCTACTAGTTTAACTATAGTCTACTGGTAACTAACTCACTTCATCATTTACAACCATTTATTTTCAGGTTGTTTTTTGGTGACCAGAAGACCCGTGTGATATGGAAGTAAATGGCCATCAACACCCAAATGGAATGTCAATGTGCTTAGAAAAAATATCAATTTTAAAATTGTTGCTGTGTATACATTAAAGTGTTATGTACTAGTAACAAAGCACTGTAAAACTGTATTTTTGTGAATTAAGAGGAATGCAGGTGCATCAGTATGTTATCAAGGTCCCTTTGGACGTTTTATTTTCATTCTTGCTCTCAGAAAGTGCATAATTTAGCCTTGTGCACATTTATGTATCTGTACCAGCATTTGTGTGATTTTGTTATTCAGAAAACCAAATAAAGGAATAGGATCAATTATTCAATTTCTGTATTTACAGCAGTCAGCAATGTACCAACCAAGTTTTTATATTGTAGAAGGTTCAATGTTCTTGAAGGGAAAAGTTTATCATGATTGTATCATATGAAAGTGATGGAACAACTGGCCCGAGCCTGCCAAGCACTGTATATTGAATCATATGTGAGTTTCACACCTTAAGAAATCTTCAGTGTGGCGTTTGTAACGTTCACAAGAATATGACTTTAAATACATTACAATTGATGGACCACATCCCTCTCCACACTTCATCAAGGTTGATAATGAGTTGTTTGTGACTTTGTTTGAGTCATTAACCTGCTAAATATCTTTGTTTCCTATAGCCTCAACTCTTATCATGCGCAAGGTGCATCTATGAAGCTGTGTAGCCTGTGGCTCAGCATTTTCTGACAGTAAATGTCCCTTTTAAAGAAAATTTAACTTCTACTCAAGACTATGAAGCTGATCAAAAGTTGCTTGTCTGTCTAACGTCTCTGCTCTGGGAGAAATAATGAAAGGTTGCAACGTCTTCGTCTTAACTTACTTAACTTCTTGTTCTGCAATGTAGGATAGGGTTTTCATGAAATAAAAACAACGATTAACAAACACAGTATTGATATTTTCTGTTTATTGTTTCATGCTGTTATCTTTTAGAGCTGCATTGGACAGCAACAGGTTGCAACAAAAGCTAGAGGCTACTTCTCGGAGAGAGCGAGAGCCACGTTGGTCAAAAACTTGTCCAAGGCCACGTGTCCCTCCAGTGTGAAGAACTTGGGGACCAGGATGGCAATCGAGACAAGGATGCAGTACTCTCGAAACAGAGAGTTAAGTTAGTTTAGTAGTTCGTTTTTATGATCGTTTTATCTAAAATAATATATAGTTTAGGATAGATATAGAGGGAATACATTGAAGCAAAAATACAAACATATTATCTTGATGCGACCTCACCTTGAAGTTCGTTCTGGATCTTTCTGTACTTCTTCTGAATAAAGATATTACCAAAGGCTCAGTGCTTATCATGGATAATGGTTATCATGCTGTAACCGTGCTGTGCACTGTGAGCGCACGCCCAGTCAGTGGTGCCAAATTGGATCAGTTTCAGATGATAACGCTTAATGGGAGGAAATTAAGAGGGAATCCACATCAGGTTGATGTTAGAGTTACTGTCGTTTTGCCAGAGGCAGATAACGCACGTGCGTATAGCTATTTTCGTTTAGTGCTATTTCTTTTAGTTCTTTTCTTCGACATGGCTAAATAATTGCAATAACATGCGGGGAGTGATCCATAAAACACCTTGTGGATTCACCTGTTGTGGTGGTGTGGATAAATTGTAGATATCAAAGAGGAGGGATTCTTCACTTTAAATAGGAAAATAATATAATGGTCCGGTTATCAATTATGCCAAGAATCTAAATTATTTATGTATGAATATAAAAACCACAGTTATTAACGTCAACATTTTTGACAAAAGTATTTTGAACAGTCTAGTCTTAAATTGATCTTTTTTTTTTTTTTTTACAGTAGGCTTGTTAAGCCTATGCAAGTAAAGAAAAAACGATGACTATTTTCACAAGTTGGCCCAAGAATGTTATTCGGATATTAACCATATGCCCTTCGGTGACTCCATAAATGGGGCGGGGTGGGGGGACTGCTCAATGAGATAAAGCATGTGTCATTTCAAACGATAAATCGTTAGTTACTGACCATAAAGCAGCTTAGCCTTCAGTTTTTCATACTTAAAGAATCTCACTTCAAAGAGCTTGCCCGGATTTGACAACTCCTAATGTAGTCTACTATTATATAGCCTGCGGTAGCCTATTTCTCAACATAAACAAGTCATTTAGTTTGTTTTCAGTATGCCAAGAGTGAGGAAGAGGGTGACTAACAGAGGGGTTCCCCTCAATATTTTGGAACGAGCATCAAATATAATCAGGGATGAGGGCAGGTCAGTCAGGGCAGTGGCCAAGGACTTTGCCATCTGTCACACCACGTTATACAGATTCCATAAAAAAAGAGAGAACCTTACAGCCCAGGGATCAAATAAGCTACCAAGAGCAGGGTACTGGACCAGCAGAAAAGTGTTCTCAGAGGACCAAGAGAGGAAACTCAGAGAGTATTTAAAAAGAGCAGCTGACTTATACTATGGGTTAAATCCCAAAGAGGTAAGATAAATATGCGAGGAAAAACACATTTTAACAAGAGAATTATGTAGCCTATATAAGAGAGTGAAAGACAGAGAATCAGTTTTAAAACAGTTGCAGTTTTGTACAATAAATACATGTTTAATAAAAGTTTGTTGCATTGCAAATTGTTCAATTCTTGCCTGTGAAATATGGAGAGATTGAATAGCATCTGTAACACCTGCACACTGAATCTATGTAGGTCTATGTTCTACACATGAACAAAACTCTAACTGTTATTTGATAAATATGAAAAAAAAAAAAAATAATACAATAATATTATTGTATAAATAAATAATACGATAATATTATAGTAACACAGTTATTATTGTCAGAATTCTATGCTCATTGAGACAAAAAGCTAAAGTTAATTAGTGAAACTTAAGGTACTTTTAACATGTTGCAACTGCCCCTGATTGTTGTTGCAACTGTCCCCTGGGTTGGGGTCAGTTGCAACATCTGGCTTCTTCCATTAAAATGAATACTGTGAACGATATGTCATATGTAATCATCTTTACATGGTATGGGTAATTAGCAGACAGATGCAAGTTTGATATATACAAATTTGGTTGGTCTAGTCCAAATAGTCTCTGAGAAACTGAGAGAAATGTAAAAAGTGTTGCGACTGTCCCCAGTCTCCCCTACTGTTGTGTGGTCTGTTTTGATATTGCTGCTTAGCTAGGGGACAGTTGCAACAACTTGTTGCAACCGTCCCCAATCAAGCAGCCATGACAAAACATAATGTGCTAGCTAGCCACACTGACATTGACACATGCTAACCATGTCACTTCGAAGTCAACAAAACAATAATTCAAACTAAGTACATTTTGATTAATTCATACAAACGGTCAGGACAGTATGACAAAAAATAAACTTAATGAAAAAATTTACTTTCATACCTCCAAAACAAGTTTTGTCAATGAATGCAGCAGCAGATCTCGAATGTGTCTTCTTTCTTCTTGGTAGTGGGAGGGATCTAACTGTGCATGTGCAGAATGAGTGTCATCACTCTAGCTGTTTCTGATTGGAGGAATAAGACTTGTTGCAACTGCCCCTTGTTGCGATGGCCCCAGTCTCCCCTACATCTATTATTTACTGTAGGCTACAGCTACCCTGTGATGGTGGCTTACAGTACATTTAGGTTTGGAGTAGACTATATGGCATATTCTTATGGATACATGCGTAAACCCCAAACAGAGTAGGCTACAATATCAGACTGAATAAATCCACTGAATTAAAGACCAAATGCAACTTGTAGCATCAACACACGCGCATCTGTTTACTTTTGTGATAGATCTTGTCAAATTACCGTGCTTACAAAACTTGGAGGTAGCTCATTTTAGGACAACAATTTTTTGTCTCTGTCACTTTATTCTTACGATACATTGTATGGGTCTAACTATAAACAGTGAGGACTAAATGGGGGCCCCAACCAATTTTAGGACGTAGGCTAATTTAGTGCAACAGAGCCCAGCTGTGTTCCTAACAAACTGTCTGTCTTTGCACGTTTGATTGATAGCTCATACTTTCATTTAAACGGACTCTATAATTATTCAGTTGCCACTGCAATCAATGGGCCCATGGGTTGGATAGGCCTATAGTTAAATGTAGGCTATATAAAAATACATATTTCAATTCTGCAACTCTAAAGAATATTTGTGGATGTCATATATTGTGCACCACAAATCGAAGCAACGTCAACACTTATCTTATATGCGTCACTATCAAGTAATGTCATGCGTCAATGGGCGGAGTGAAGGAGATTCATAAATAGCGGGGATGCTAGAGAATTTAGTTATTATTCTGATTCCAGAGACCAATCATCAGTAAACATGGGTAAATGGACACCAGAAGAGCTCACTTGCATCAACGGCATCTTCGCCAAGATGGACTATGATGACATCGGGCCCAAGGCTCTGCAAAGGTGACCGCAAAACTACCTATATAGCACAGCCTACGAACGAATGAGGAAACGTTGAAGGAATGTGTTCCTCACATCCTAGATAGTCTAATCCATATTTTCTTTTTAGAATGCATAGAGGATAAACTAATTTTAATTGCAGTTACTGTCCAGCAGAACCTCACGTCAATCTTGTTTTTCCACAGATGTCTGATTGTGTACCCTTGGACCCAGCGTTACTTTTCCACGTTTGGAAACCTATACAATGCGGAAGCCATCATCGGGAATCCAAAAGTCGCTGCCCATGGCATCAAGGTGCTGCACGGTCTGGATATTGCCCTGAACAACATGGACGACATCAAAAATGCCTTTGCCCAACTCAGTGTGATGCACTCTGATGTACTGCATGTTGATCCAGACAACTTCAGGGTAAGACAATTGCACATCTACTTTCTAAAATAGAAATTTCTTATTTTTTCTATTTCTAACATACGGTTTTGTTTTTTCTTCCAGCTTCTGGGAGACTGCCTTACCGTCGTTCTTGCCGCTAAGATGGGATCCGCTTTCACCGCCACCGTGCAGGCGCACTGGCATAAGTTCTTGCGCGTTGTGGTGTCAGCCCTGGGCCGTCAGTACCACTAGAGCCTACATGCATCAGGATACAGATAGGCCTACTTCTAAATGATAAACTCTTAAATAAAGAACTGAAGATGCATTAAACCAAACAGGTTGTCTTTTTCTGTAAAATGTGTTTCATGACATCAGAGTTTTTATTATTTGAACCTATTATTTGAACAATTTAGATTAGGCCTAATTAATTGTCATCGCATAGGAACAGTCAACAATACCTGAAAAACAAGTCAAAAGTCATAACTCTTCAACCAATAAAGAGAATGAACCATTGACGTTCCAATTAACGTCAAAACAATTTTAAATAATTCAAGATGAATGCTGCACAGTTATTGATTTAGTCATATAACAGTGGGTCTTCAGTATTTTTAACGAATGTATTTGCAACAAAAAAGTGTTATTGTAGTTGAAGAGCAATTGACTTGACATGTGTAATCTGTTTGCTCATGGTCCCTAATCACATGCAGCGTCTAGGTGACCGGTCATAAAGACCGTTGAAGCGGTGGGTGGGTGTCATTTGTGGTGGAGGGCCAAGAGGAGCCGTTCCAATGCAGGCCAGGCAGATAAAGGCCGTTTAAGCGAGGTGAAGTTAGTTTCATATTCGACATTCGAAATTCGTCTCACATTCGGAAAACGCTACTTTGCAGCGTCGAGTTAGGGACCGGGTCAAAATTACCCATACAATTTTGAAAAATGATGACTTTTATAATGATTTTATGACTATAAAACCTCAAACAAACAGCAGAGTATTCCAACAATGTCTAGTATACTTCCACAGCCTTTAATTTTTCAATAATGTTTTTAAAAGAATGATAGAAAATCGCTAATCTCTGAAAATAGCATGAAATCCTTGCTAATCTAAAAAAAAAAATCAAATTTGTGTCAGAAAATCTCAAATATACACCAGATTATTCTAATAATGTCTGGCCTACTTCCACACCCTTTAATTTTTCAATAAAACTTTTTTAAAAATGATAGAAAATCGCTAATCTCTGAAAATAGCATGATATCCTTGCTAATCTCAATATATTTTTCAAATTTGTTTAAAGAAATCTCAAATATACACCAGATTATTCTAATAATGTCTGGCCTACTTCCACACCCTTTACTTTTTCAATAAAACTTTTTTTTAAATGATAGAAAATCGCTAATTTCTGAAAATAGCATGAAATCCTTGCTAATCTCAATATCTTTTTCAAATTTGTGTCACAAAATCTCAAATATACACCAGATTATTCTAATAATGTCTGGACTACTTCCACACCCTTTACTTTTTCAATAAAACTTTTTTTTAAATGATAGAAAATCGCTAATCTCTGAAAATAGCATGAAATCCTTGCTAATCTCAATATCTTTTTCAAAATTGTGTCAAAAAATCTCAAATATACACCAGATTATTCTAATAATGTCTGGCCTACTTCCACACCCTTTACTTTTCCAATAAAGTTTTGAATAAAATTCAAATTAATCGCTAATCTATGAAAATAGCATGAAATCTTCACTAATCTCAATATCTTTTTCAAATTTGTTTAAAAAAATCTCAAATATACACCAGATTATTCTAATAATGTCTGGCCTACTTCCACACCCTTTACTTTTTCAATCAAACTTTTTTTTAAATGATAGAAAATCGCTAATTTCAGAAAATAGCATGAAATCCTTGCTAATCTCAATATATTTTTCAAACTTGTGTCAAAAAATCTCAAATATACACCAGATTATTCTAATAATGTCTGGCCTACTTCCACACCCTTTACTTTTTCAATAAAACATTTTAAAAAATGATAGAAAATCGCTAATCTCTGAAAATAGCATGAAATCCACGCTAAACATCATAACTCTAATCTTTAATACTGTGGTATTAGTCATTTATTAAAACAAAGACATTATTTTTAGTGCAGGACATTTTCAGGCACTCCGTCTGTTGCAGGCCAGGCATTTCCAGTCTGTTTCTGTTCTGGCGGCGTTGAACTCTCTGTGGGTCATGTCCAAGCACTCTGCATGATACCACCTCATGCATTCAGAGCATGCAATCTATATAATGTCAAGTAGAAGAGTATTAATGAGAGTAGCAATTGTTGTTCATTCAGATGTCAAAGGATTATTCCAAACACTATTCACTGAATAAAAACTGTGTTTAAGATATAGCAAAACTGTTCATTACTATGGGATTAACATCATCCAATTTCAAAAGACTAGTTATACTTTCTCATTACAAGCTATGCAATTTGTAATACTGTAGTCTGACCTTCATGCCAGAGGGAGATATGTTGCCATTATCACTGTATGTTTAGCCTGGTCTTTATTGTTTTTAAAGTATGTAGAGACTCTCCAATCATCTGGTTGCTTTGTTTTTACACATTTCTAGACTAAACTGATAGTCATGCAGTTCCAGTGGAGACATACATTTAGTCATTTAGCAGACGCTCTTATCCAGAGTGACTTACAGTAAGTACAGGGACATTCTCCCCAAGGCCAGTAGGGTGAAGTGCCTTGCCCAAGGACACAACGTCATTTTGCACGGCCAGAATCGAATCGGCAACATTCTGATTACTCTATTACTCTGATTCCCTAACCGCTCAGCCACTTGACTCCCTTGACAATTTCTTCCACACTCTTCTTTCATTGGCTCCCTTGCATAGACCTGGTGCGCGCGTGTGTGTGTTTGCGTCATCAACCCTAGTTGAATCTCTGGTTCTGGTGTCGTAAAAACTCAACCATATAGGTGTCAAGCAAATGGTCACCTGAGTTTGCATCTCCATCTAGCCCTTGTCAAACAGTATCTCTTTAAAACAAACAAACCCCCCCTTAGTCCTCAGCCCCAAGATAAGGGTCTTGTGTGTGTACCCAGAGTTCAGATTTGGGGGTAGGCCTCTCTTTGCACACAAGGAATGCTGAACACAGTATCATTTTATACAGAATAAAAAAGTTACATCTTCAATTTTTCTGACAGGCAGACACTCCATGTGATGGGGTGTGTCGAGGGGTTACATCAGAGTAATCTTACACATACCTCTCTCTCTCTCTCTCTCTCTCTCTCTCTCTCTCAGTATTGACTGGATTCAAAATATTCCTTACATATAAAGTGTTTTACCTAAGACTTGACAGCTGAGACTGTCAATGGAACTGTTGTGGTGGATGTGATCCTGTCTTCTTGTATGAAATGATTACTTGTCTTCTATTAGCGAGGATTTCATGCTATTTTCATAGATTTGCGATTTTCTATCATTTAAAAAAAAGTTTTATTGAAAAAGTAAAGGGTGTGGAAGTAGGCCAGACATTATTAGAATAATCTGGTGTATATTTGAGATTTTTTGACACAAGTTTGAAAAAGATATTGAGATTAGCAAGGATTTCATGCTATTTTCAGAGATTAGCGATTTTCTATAATTCTTTTAAAAACATTATTGAAAAATTAAAGGCTGTGGAAGTATACCAGACATTGTTGGAATACTCTGCTGTTTGTTTGAGGTTTTATAGTCATAAAATCATTATAAAAGTCATCATTTTTCAAAATTGTATGGGTAATTTTCACCCGGTCCCTAACTCGACGCTGCAAAGTAGCGTCTTCTGAATGTGAAACGAATGTCGAATGTCGAATATGAAACTAACTTCACCTCGGTGGCCGTTTACCAATCCACGTTTTTCTAGGTTGTGTTCTTGCGAACTCGTTTGACGCCTTCTTTCATTGCCCAAGTAGGCCTACGGTCCAATCCAAAGAACACAAGTCACAAAGAACGCCCAAAATACACGGAAACGTTCTTGATCCGCCCCTTTTATCGAGGATGCTACGGATGATGACTTGGTCAGCGAGAACGCATCTGATTTCCCAGATCATTGCAAGAACACACACATCTCAAATCGTTCCCCGTCCTCGCGGTCTTACAAGACCGTTCTCGCAAGACGCTTGGCAAGAACGTTCTTTTCAATAACGCAAGCATGCGTTCTTAGCGTAACTTCTTAGGATCGATAAACAGCCAAAGAGGGTCTGTGAGGTCTATGCATGCGCCTGGCCCTGTCTAGTTGTGGCAGGTCTAGTTGACTACCACCCTTTTAGTCCGTATAGTAAGACCCCACCGGAGGCGTCTGCGGCGCGTTACGGCTCTGGCGCAGATTGTTCCGTCCTCCACGCGACCTCAATTTACCCCAGACGCACCCCGCCCTGAAAATCACCCCCTCGCAGGAGCGCGCGCACAAATCACTCGAATCAAAAAGTGAAAGATTTCAAGAGACAGCTCTAAGTAGGCCTAAAAGTTGGTATAAAGTGCTAAGTTGGCAAAACATATTTAAACTTAAAAGTCCACTTTTGAACAACATAAATAAAAGATTTGTAGCTGTAGTTGTTAAAAATACATTCATCCTCAATTACTGTGTAGATATTTCACTGTGAATCTGCGGCCTGGACGTATGGAAGCCCATTTCCACCAGTAAAAAAAAGAAAAAAGTTGACAAATTAAGTCATACTTATGAGATACTACATCGAAATTATGAGATAGCCTACGTAAGTCATAATTATGAGATACTAAGTCATAATTATGAGATACTAAGTCGAAATTATGAGATACTACGTTATAATTATGAGATACTAAGTCATAATTATGGGATACGTGTCCACTACAGCGGAGTGGGCGGCTTCCAATTCATTTTCAATCAAGCCGGGCGTTCCTGTTCAGAACAAAGTCCCGAAATGTAACGAGCCTGAATTTAAAGTTTACATTAAAATAATAATGAATGGTGCAGGGTTGCCGATGTTGTCAGTGTCCCTGGTGTGTTTTTATACTTTAAATTCAGTCTCGTCACATTACGTGACTGTTCTGTGCCACTGCTAGCTCGCTAGCCCAGCAGACACACGACTGATTGAGTGACCGGTGGCGTAACATGTAGCCTATACTGTAATCTTGCACTAGTAAAATATTGTGTATTTTTACACAAATGTTGTGTAAAAGTGGTATTTTGATCGATGTTGTGAGTACATGAACCCAAGTCTGCACGCTTGGCCATGACTACAACAATAGTGACCTTAGAGTAGGCCTACAACTCTGTATTACTGTAACCTGTCGGACACGCCTCCGAGCGTGAACTGTGGGAAGGCAAGCAGTGCAAGGTGTTAAAAAACGCTGTAGTTAGTATCTCAAAATTATGACTTACGTATCTCATAATTATGACTTAGGCCTAGTAGTAACTCATAATTATGACTTACGTATCTCATAATTATGACTTAGTATCTCATAATTGGGAGTCAGGTGGCTGAGCGGTTAGGGAAGCGGGCTAGTAATCTGAAGGTTGCCAGTTCGATTCCCGGCTGTGCCAAATGACGTTGTGTCCTTGGGCAAGGCACTTCACCCTACTTGCCTCGGGGAGAATGTCCCTGTACTTACTGTAAGTCGCTCTGGATAAGAGCGTCTGCTAAATGACTAAATGTAAATAATTATGACTTACGTATCTCATAATTTCAAGTTAGTATGACTTAATTTGTCATCTTTTGTTTTTTTTTACTAGCGGAAATGGGCTTCCATATGGACGCGACGTTCGTCAAAAATAAAAAAGTTACCTAATCTATCTCTCGCGAAGCAGAGCGGAGACCCGCGTCTGAGATCCTGAAACGCGCCGCGGCACGCCTGGTTTAAACTGCACCGTTGAGAGTGGCCGCAATCAGGAACGGTCTGAGATGTTTATGATTAGTATTGGCCTATAGTCAAACACATTTGATAAAGCAAATGTATACAGGATTGTAATTTCAGAGTTGATGTTGAACAAAATATGATTTTGTTGCGTATAGAACAAAACAATAATTGAATAATACGTTTATTATTTATATTTATAGGCCTTAACAAAAACGCAACCGAGTACAGCCTATACTGCTCAGAAACGCAGAAGCTGGATCATCTTCACACACATCCATACAGTCTCCACAACCAGCTGTGACATGAGCCTATAGTTTTAGACACTGAGATAAGAATGACAAACTACGGTTATCTTTCACCACACAGGCACAAGACCTACACCCAAATCTACAGTCGACTTGCCATAATTTAAACAATAGTCTACTTCAAACGGATTGATACATTTTTAACTAAGTTAGGTCAAATCAGGGAATTTATAACAAACACATTATGTCAGAGGGGGCTGAGATACCATCAGACTTATTCAAACATATTACAGTTAGGCCTACATCAAACTCACATTTCGAAAAAGGAAAACAATTATTGAGCTTAATTTTGAGAATTTATTTGATATAAAAAGGTAAAGGCTTAAATTAATAGAATTCCAAAGTGTCACTAATAAGAGTTGTGGGAAAATAATTTTTAATAACTCTATGTAGCTAAATATATTTTAAAAGTCAGTTTTGAGGAGAGTGTCAGTTCTATTTTTAGCTTTCAGATATAGGCAATGCCATTCCCCTCCCCTTTTTACTATCTCACATTGAATTCCAAAGTGTTAATTTAAGGGTAGGAGTGCTCGTAGTGTTACTGTAATATATGTCCACTCTCATCATCATAAAAAATGCATGTAAAATTTGCTGTGCAGCAAAAATCGCCATCAAAAACCTGTTTCGATCGTAACACACGAGATCGTCCAATATAGCACTTAATACCATTATGGTCTAATTCTCGTCCCATTATCTCTTGATGATATGATCTATATCTGAACTCTGCGAGGTGGATCAGATGTTCCATTTTTAGACACGTGATAAGAGGTACGACACCCAAGTTTCAAAGAACTGATGCACCCCCCCCCCTTTCTTTCTCTTTTTCACCAACATTTTACTCACTTTATCTCCTGAGCCAATAACAGACCAGTGGAGGAGGAGCAGGATGGACCTGCTACATAAAGGAGGCCTCAGGTTCTGTAGAACCCCAGTCCCTTCCAAAGCATCGTTCACTTCTTGAACAGCTTGTGTGGTACTGAAGTCAGACAAAATGAGCCTGTCAGCCAAGGAGAAAACTACAGTCAAGGACTTCTTCACAAAGGTGTCCAGCAGGTCCGAGGAGGTCGGAACTGAGTCTCTCTCCAGGTAAGTCCATTAGTTTCATGCATGGGCTCAAATTCTTTCAAAAGTTAAAGTTTCAAAAGCAGCATGAATTAAGTTTTATTCTGTATTCAGTAGCCATGCACACAACATAGCCTTTTATTGAGGAAGATAGACTTGATCATATTGATCGTGCTCACTGCTCTTTCTCTGGTTCCCCGCCTAGGATGCTGGTGGTCTACCCTCAGACCAAGTCATACTTCGCCCACTGGAAGGACTTGAGCCCTGGGTCTCCCCCAGTCAGGAAGCATGGAATCACCGTCATGGGTGGCGTCTACGAGGCCGTGAGCAAAATCGACGATATTGTCGGTGGTCTCCTGACCCTTAGCGAGCTGCACGCCTTCATGCTCAGGATTGACCCTGTCAACTTCAAGGTAATAGGCCTATATGACAGCAAAAGAACAAGCACAAAGTGTTACTTGACTTAACACTAAAACCATCTACTGTGTAAACATAACATGATACGTAGGATCTGCCTACTATTGGAAAACAGGTCACTTTCTGTTATACAAAATGAATGTTTATGTCGCTATATGTATAACTTACCAGCCAAGTCATACCTCTCTGTCTCCGTCCTTAGATCCTGTCCCACTGCATCCTTGTGGTGCTGGCCATGCTGTTCCCCGAAGACTTCACCCCCCAAGTCCACGTCGCTGTGGACAAGTTTATGGCCCTCCTATCCCTGGCCCTGGCTGAGAAATACCGCTAAAGGACAGGCACCGTTCGGCACGGCGCACCGGCCAGATTGGTCTCTCGTGTTTGAAATTAATGTTCTTCATTGAGAAATAAAAATGGTGCAATTACATTTTACGTTTCTTTTGTGATTTTTAAAACCTTAAAACGGTCATAGTTGCGTATAAGCTACATGGGGGTGAGGTAACATGAAGGTTTGTGACTTCATATTGGTGTGTTAAAATAGTTTGACAATTTAAAATTACATTTACATGTAGCCTAATTTGTCACCAAATTCACGATTTTGACAAATGCTTGTAAGGTTATGGACAGCACGAAGAATTTTAGAGTTCAAACCACTTAAAACTAATAGGCCGATCATAAGGAGTCCACTTGATGGAAGAGACGGTTTACAGATTTTAAATTTTAATATGTATACAGAAAGCATCTGAGTGCAAAATAGACGTTTAAAGAAAAATACCATAAACTTACATTTAATTAAATGTTAAAGATAGAAGATAGTCTTCTTTAAGTTTGCCGAATTAAATCACAAATGTATTTTAAAATACATCACTAATGAGATAAAAGACGTTTTATGACGTTGATTATTTTTCAAGATTGTGCCAAAAATAATGCACAAATAAACGAATAATTGTATTTTTTTAAATAAATACCAAGTATCCAACTCAACATCATTAGCTTTTAAACTAATGCTCTGGAAAAACACTTATGTTGATAATAAAACAAAGTTGTTAATGTTGTTGATAAATATTACACGATTTAATCTATATTTACCGACCTATAAATAAATAAAAGTTATTATTCAGAACTCGATGCTAGGTATTAAAAGTTATAAAGTTGTACATTTGTTATTATATTAATAACAAAGTAACGAATGTTAATTATTAGATGTACACGTCTGCTTTCCTCAAGAGAGTAATACACAAACCAGTTAAAGTAGGTTGAATCCTTAATTCAGAAGATGAAACATTCATATGTATAACGTCTAACAATTAGGTATCTTTACTATATGCTTTTAATGGCCAATTAGTATACCATAATTTAAATATAACCATTCATCTATTATAATAGGGCTTATAACTACATAAAACTTCACTAAAAGTTATTATATAATTCAATAGACCCGATACAGTAACTAAATCATTGTTATTGTGCTATAGACCTAGGAACAAGGTGTTATCTAATCGCTGCACACGTTCAGGATATCATCTTCAGCATCAACATCAGTTCTCTGCCGGCACACCTGGAGTCAGCCAGCCAACCAGATGTATTCTCCTGGACAGAGGCGGAGCGTCTTTACTTCATAAAAACCCAAGACAGATGTACAACCGACACAGTTTCCTGTAAAGCTCAAGAAACAGAATAACCTGTCAAAATGGTCGAGTGGACAGACGACGAGCGCGCTGCCATCAGCACAATCTTCTCCAAGCTCGACTATGACTCCGTCGGGCCAGAGGCTCTGTCCAGGTAGGTACACGCAGGGCTGCCTTGTCTAACCAGAGCTTGATTTCCCACACCATCTCACCAGCCAAATCTGACCTTTGAGAAATATGTCTGACCGATTATCTGTGTGCACGTGCATGTCAATGTTTTAAATGATGATTCCCTTGCCTGTTTAGGTGTCTAATCGTGTATCCCTGGACTCAGCGTTATTTCGGGGGGTTTGGTAACCTTTACAATGCGGAGGCCATCATGTGTAACCCGATGATTGCTGCTCACGGTATCACGGTGCTGCGCGGTCTGGACCGCGCGTTGAAGAACATGGATGACATCAAGAACACTTATGCCCCCTTAAGTGAGCTGCACTCTGAGAAACTGCACGTTGACCCAGACAACTTCAGGGTGAGCCGTTCAGAAATCTGAAATAGAATAGAATCAAATACTATAGATGCAAATTTAGTCTTGCTCATGTAGCCTACTGCATGACTTGTAATGGGCAGTTTTACGTTCCAGCCCATAAATTACATCCATCTGCATTATGACTGACATATCTTTTGATCCATCTTTTGTTCTAGCTGTTGGCTGATTGCCTGGTTGTTGTTATCGCTGGGCGGATGGGCTACGAATTTTCCCCCGACATGCAGGCTGCCTTTGCCAAATTTCTGTCTGTGGTGGTGTCTGCCCTAGGCAGGCAGTACCATTAAATACCTCTCCTCGCCCAGCACCGGTGGGTAGATCTCTATCTATCTAGACCCCGATGCTGACGAAAAGGCATTTTAAAATAAACGACGTTTAAAACAAAAGAAAAATGTTTTTCGTGACTTTATTGGTGCTCGCTGTCTGTGAAGATAAATGCTTATGCACAATCCCCTGTGTACATCTCTGATTTTTATTCAACCAATGGTTGACTGACATATAATAACACGTTTCCAATTGATTAGTCACCCCCCGACAGGCTTCAATTGGGATGTTTTGTTGAGGCCTAGGCCTACTTGTCAATGCCATGAGCCATCCTACCCTGCACTTCTTACCCAGAAGTAAAAGGCCCCTTCTTGTAGACTACGTCTTGACCACAAATAAGTAAAATAGTGTTTATTTGTACAATTTACAATGTGTGGTAACGAAATGGGTCCTTTACTTCCGGGTAAGAAAATCGTGCAATACAGGATGGATCATGTGTGACACTACTGACTGTTTCAGAACCATGGAGAGCGCCAGGTTATGCTCACGCGGCAATGAACGCTTGCGTTGCCCACGTAATACGTGTCACTTACATCTCAGCCATTCTGTGTGCCGAAATCATTCTTTAGAATAATCAACTATTACAGTAATGAAACATAAATGACTTGTCCTGTAGTTTTGGGATGATGTGGTTTGTGACTTCAGAATACGAATAAATCAATAGATTGTGTACTGTATACAGGTTCGGGCTCTATAGATTTTGTCTTTGCATAATCCCATAGCAGTGATCAATAATCAAATTGTACTGACATTTTGTGTTAAAAGTTTATTAGGCAAAGAAAAAAGTTAATGAATACATATTCAGTAAATACATTATAAATAATTTAATAGAACACGCATGTCATATGCTGGTCCCTTTATCTGTATTTCTCAGAAAGCACAGCTGCTAAGGCCGAGAGGTACTTGTCCATGGCCGCGTGTGCCACTGATGTGAAGTTTCCCCTCAAGTGACACGCCAGAGTCACGAGGATACAGTGAGAAAGAAGCTGTCGGCAGAGAACTATGATTAGTAACACATTTTTTTTTTTGGATAACAATGCATCGAATATATTTTGTATGCGTTTATAATACTATATCCTTTTCTCAACAACAAAAAAATCGGGATACTCTTTGTAAAAAGGGTAATAAGTAATAGTAATAAGACAAACATTTATACCATTCTGTAAAATCTCTTATTTGACAGCCAATTCCATAATGAGATAGATAAGATAGACAAATAAATATGATTGAAAGACAACCTTAAAATTGATTGGGTCAATTCGAAGTTGGTATGCATGAAGGGTCTGAAGAGGTGCCAAGGTAACAGTTAGCGAGCTGATGTCTCGCGCTCCCTCTGCTATGGCCAGCACTATATTTTTCCCGTGGGACAGCAGGTGTGGGGACCGATGATTGATATTCAGGTGCGCAAAGTAAGTCTTACTGCCGGGGAAAGTCGTGAACATCCTGGAGGCAACAGCGAAGGATAAAAAGTTAAATGGATTCCTTAAACTTGGTGAATTTTACTTTCCACATTGACATGTAATCTGCTATCCATGGTTTCTTATCATATATTCTCCGAATTCCTTTTAGTGGAGACACTTCCTGGATCTTCTGTCTTCCAACGATGGTTACTGATTACAAACTGTTTTGAATATTTTGGGACTTTAACAATTTGGCAATAAAGAGGACTCTAAACTCCAATGATAGGACCTCCACTTTAACACGTGTTGCATTTAGAATTATATTCTATGTAGTCCAAATAAAATAGTTTTATTTTTAATAGTTCTGACTGTTACAGCGACACAGCTATTTGCGGGCCATTTTATAGGCTACTGCATACATTAAAAGGTATTTCAGCAAAAACGTAGCTTCAGAGCTTTGAATACATTCGGGCTATATAGTGACCAATGGATCAATGGCCTACCTAACCTACCTGAAGAGAGCGTCTGCTCCAATCTCAGATGCCACAGGAGTCAGTTTTTCCCATATCTCACTTATCAACTCTTTCTCGTACTTTGAGAGCATTGCAAGCTATCCCAAAGTTATTTAAATGTGCTCGTATCCAGACGGCATTTAACGTGCTTACAGATCTTCAAGGCGCACGGTACAGTTTTGTAGAAAGTGTTAGTCAACCATATTAGCTTCAAAACTACTAAAGCCACTACAGATTCCGTATAAAAATGTAAATACAATATTGTCTATCGTCTTAATCGATAAAAGTCTGACTTCTTGCAGCGTCGGTGCTCTTCTCTTCTGGATGTTTCCTTCGTCAACGTTATCGCAGAAACCATGTTTCGCAGAAACCACGCACGTTAGTGGGTAGGTTGCGCACAATAAGTTGCGCACATAAACAGCCGTCCTCTGCTGTGCGTGTGCATCATACTATGACCTTCCCTATAGTGTTGATCGGATGAATAATTATTTGTTTAAATGTGTGTTCTCTGTGACACGGGAGATTAATGGTGCATTCTTAAACAGCCTATGTAGCCTACCTCTTTGTGTATTTTCGTTGCACCGAATTAGCGTCTTCCATACTTTGGCGGCCGGCATACATTTTAATAGGTATTCAACACAGTGTAAATAAAGGGAGGACACAAACAGTGAACAAGGAAGCAGAAGAATAGAGGTTTCCATAGTGATGCCCCCTTCAGTATCTTGTCTGTATTTACTGTTAAACTGCAATCTAACATGTTCTTCTCAACTCTATTGATACAGCAATAAAGTTTAACATTGAATGTATACAAACACAAATGTGTTGACTAGGTTGCCATTTGTTTTTGTGTGTGTGTGTGTGTGTGTATGTATGTATGTGTCCACTGGTGTTGTGTAGACCAGGGAGAGTGAAGAGCTGACAGGCTGAGAAAGAGAAGGGGGGACAGAGGGGAAGGAAGGGTGGGTGAGGAGATCAGGACAGGGTGTGTCTGTGGGCCAGGAGTGATAAAGCCTCTGCAGCTGCTCTTATCAGCAGCACACGCTGGGGGTCAGGTCGGGACAGAAGTGTGAGGCCAGAGAAGCCCCTCCTGTTCCGTCATCCCTCAGATCATGCCTCTTTACTGAACTTGTCAGTGATGTGGCCCCAGGTCAGATGTTCGTAGAAATGTACTTAGCATGACTCAGCAAAATGAACTTCATCTGTTAACAAGTTACTGTACTGGCCTGCCTCAAACACACACAGTCATGCTTTCTTTTGCTACTAGTACCACTCAATTCCCCGTTTGAACCAACCACAGACGCAGAACAAGTTTGGAACAAGTAGGCTACCAAACAAATGTACACTTGCTACTGTAGCTATGTAATCGCCTCCATGATTAGTCATTTGTTTCATTTTTTCTTTTTCACGCGTTGAAACTCTGGAAGGATCAGGGTTTTGGCAACAGTAAATGAAAACAAAATGACCACGTCGTCAATCGCTGTTGTATTGACTGGTGTACATGAAAAAAAAAACTAGTAAGACCAGAGACGACCCGAAAACACCTGACACAACACGGCCTATCTCGCCCGACCCGTTCCAACACTACACTTCAGTAACAGAGATCCGTTGACTAGATGGAGTTCTGAACATTGTCCAGCAGGTGTCACAATTTGTTGTTGGAAAGCAAAGGAGCGACACGTTAGATCTCAATGGGACTCTAAAAATGAAAAAAAAAAGTTAACAATCTCTTCCTCCTCTTTTCGGTTCCCGTTGCCTTCCCCTTCCAATTCTCTTTCACTTTCTTCCCACTATTTCCACCCATCTCAGTTTTTTACTCTGGATTCATCCACTGTGAGTCAAAACGGTTTTCTAGGTCACACATTGACCTCTTCTGCTATGACTCATTTTGAGAACACACCTTGTGTGTGTGTTAGTGTGTTACTCATACTGTACACAACATAAAGAGACCCACACATTCCCCTCTGACATGTTAAGAATAGGTGATGAATGTGGCTGTAGCACAAACTCCATTCAGCCTACCGTATAAACAGACCATGGCAGGGAAGTAGGTTTTTATTGATGGTGAGAGCAATGATCCATTCCATGTCAACTAGCTGATGCAGTAGCTGAAGATTGTATGTTCATGTACAGAAGAACCTCAGTGAACAGTAGAAGATTTAACATCTGTGAAGACCACAGATCCCCTGTCAGAATATGACCTCACTCTGCATCTCTGTTCGCAGTCATTACATTTTACATTTACATTTAGTCATTTAGTAGACGCTCTTATCCAGAGCGACTTACAGTAAGTACAGGGACATTCCCCCGAGGCAAGTAGGGTGAAGTGCCTTGCCCAAGGACACAACGTCAGTTGGCACGGCCGGGAATCGAACTGTCAACCTTCGGATTACTAGCCCGACTCCCTCACCGCTCAGCCACCTGACTCCCATGTCATGAGTCATGAGACAGAGAGCTTGCATTCTGTGGTGGAGTCCCGTAACAAGCCTAACACAAAGCAAAGTGGCTTTCTGCAATGGCCTGCATGTAGGCTCACTCGGAATACAAAACAGCAAGGGTAACAACGGAGGCTATTGCAGAGTCTTTGTCTGCATCTGTGTCTGTGTGAAGGAGGTTGAGAGAGTGAAAGGTTTGTGTGTGTGGTGTATGGGGGGGGGGGGGGGGGGTCACAGAAGCGTGGGTACACAGCCGCTGTTCTGGATAAATGACTTCGCTGAGGCAGAACATCGTCATCTTGTGCAAGGCGACAGGATATCCTGGGTGAACGTGTGAAGGAGGAAGCCTGCTGGTTGTCTCCCACCACATCTGTTTCCTCATTAGTACGGGACTTGATTAAAAAGGCGACTGGCAATGCTAGCGAAGCTAGAGCCAAGTCATGGATCTAAAGGGAGCCTTAGAGTTGAATCCTTTGATTCTGGCTTTTCCTTCTCGCTTTCCCTTTCATTCGAGGGAGGCAATTTGATGAAAATGTGAAAGGAAACAAGGAGAGAAAGGGAAGTGACAGTGAGACATATGGCAGGGTGGGAAATGTAACCTTGAGCACACACACACACACATGCACACGCAGCACACATACACAGATCTAGAGGTAGTTTATAATGCTTTACAGCTCTCCTGTGGTCAGCAGGCCAAGTCACTGATGTAAGAGTGTGTGTGTGTATGTCGTGGCCCCAGTCCCCTGACCCTGTTCCTCTGAAGCCATGCCAGAGCTCCTTCCTGTCCAAAGCTCCATTGGGAGGAAATCACCCGGTGGTGCGTAACCGAGCAACAGCCCCCCCCCCCCCCCCCCCCCCACCGGCAGGCAAGCGTTCAGGGGAGGAAGTTGAAGGAGCCTCCCCCCACCCCTCCCATTGGGGGCTGTAGTCCTGCGGGTGCAGATGCTAGGATGTTTAAATCTTCTGTCGTTTGACTCGTCTCCCCTCGGTCCCTCTCTCAGTCTCTCTGGTTGTCTCTGGCTGTTTCCTGTCTCACCAGCATCACCTGGGGGATCGTCCTAACCAGCAGCACCTGGCTGAACCCTGGGCGTGTGGGACGTCAGAGTCCTGCTCCAGTACCTGAATCAGGACAGGTTTAATCAAGGTGTTCTGGACCCACACACGCACAAACACACACACACACACACACACAGATACACCCACCACACACACACACACGCTACTTGAGTTACAGTCATGTTCCTGTTTTTAGTAACATACTCTGCCTGAGGTTTGTAGCTGTGCCTTCTTTTCATGTGTAATGTGTGTGTGTGTGTTTGTGTGTATGTTGGTGAATGTGTTTTATCTTTCACACACACCTGCTCCAGAGGCAGTGATGCACCACTGCCCCTCTTACTGTCAGAGCATTCTGAATAAAACAGATGTCATTCTAAACAAACAGATGTTTCTGTACTTTGGTGACACAGATTTACTTTAGTGAAAATTATTCTGCTGCGTTATTTCCTTTCCCCTTTCTTCTTTCATTTCTATCTTTCATTCTTCTTTCTTTCTTTCTTTCTTTCTTTCTTTCTTTAAAAAAAGAATAAAAGAGTAGCCTACACGCAGACAAATGGTAACTCTAGACCTCTGCCTCCTTTCCTCCTCATTGTCCCTGTGGCCAGGGTTCTGTGGTCGCTCTGTTGTTTCCACGGTGATGAAGTGTGTATGGTTGTCTATGTCTACTGTTGTTGATTGCTGTGTCCCGTAGGAATTAAGCATGCACAAGCGCAAACATCAACAGTACTAAATACAGACTGTCTAACACAAACATATTCACAAACAAATGACTTGGGTCCAGTTCTTCTATTCTTTCACAGTATCTAAATGTTGGCGTCATGAACTCTTCAGAGCCTTAGGGTCCAGGTCCACATTACCTCTGACTGTTCAGCTACTCTGTCAGATTCCAACCGTAAGCCACAAATCTGCCACCAGGTCTGGTCTCTCTGGACCCCCCTCCAGCCCCCCCTTTATAAAGACCCCCCCACATACTCTAAATCAATCTACACCGAGGAGGGTCTAACTTACATGTGTGTAACTACACACGTCTCTTTTCTTCAGTGCACACTTAAGCAGTTAACTCTGTCTCAAGGCGATGGAGTTACAATGATCCTGTGAGATCCAGTGCCCACATCAAACACATCCTCTAGCTCTCTGTGTGTGTGTGTGTGTGTCTGTGTGTGATACTGAGGTGGGATGATAAGATTGAAACAGGAGCTGGTCAGGGCTGAACACCAGACCTCCAGTCTGTGTAGGATCTTACAGTGGACTGTGTCAGGTCAATCCCAGTAGACCATGTTTTCACATGAGGAGGTATGCTGGGACCTTTGGGTATGGCTAGAACGCTGCAAATGTTAGAAATCACGTGTCTATTGGAATAAATCCACAGATGGATCAACAAACAAATAATTGTGAATAGGTTTGGTTTCGAACTAACGTGTACTTGCTGTAGCGCGCTTTCACCGGAGGGCGGAGACGTTTGACAGCTCTCCATCCATCATCCATATGCCTGCCCTCTCATCTCCTCGCGTGGGCGGACGCTAGAGCTACCCTGAACTACGGGACAGACTACAACCCGCCGTCGATACGGGGACACCGGTTGAGGTAGGCAATGTCTCGATGACGGTTGAAGAGATTTCCGCTGGTTATTGGAATTCCAAGACGGTGGCGTGAGCGCCAACACCCAACCTGCCTCTTTTCAGAACACATTTTTAGTCGGAGATATTTACATTGAATATCATCTTGCTGTTGCCGATGGTCCTGTTACGGGCTGAGTTGCAAACATCGGAGTGCATCATCAAGCATCGTTGCATTCACGAAACGAACTACTGAGGACAGAAGAATTTCCAGTAAGGTAAGAATAATTGCCTGAAGATGGATATTCTTGCTCTCTCTCACTCACTTGTCTTTGTCGCTCTCTCTGTCTCTGTCTCTTTCTCCCACACACCAACTCTCTCTCTCTGTGTGTGTGTGTGTGTGTGTGTGTGCACGTGAAGAGTGAATATCCAGACAGCATGAAGCATCTGCCTGCTGCAGTTCGTTTCCTGTTTAGAACTCTGTCATATATACCTCCCTGGCCCCTCTCTATCCTGCAGATTATGTACACACATGCACGCACGCACGTGCGTGCTTGCATGTAGTGAGATCACATTTTGCCTTGTGTGCTGGTTAGTATTGTACACTGGGGTGATGCATATATTACTGAGCAGGCAATAAAGTCCACCTCATTATAACTAATCTCAGATGTGATAGAAACCAAGTTTCTCCCTCTGTAGCTCTGCTGGTGGAGTGTGGTGCTTCATTCTGTACCAGGTTCACTTTCCATTTGGACCTCACGTTTACAAAGATAACCTCACTGTGCAGTGTGTTTTGTTCAATGTTATGCATGACAAGATGGTGGACCTCTGTACTGGAATCCCAGTCAAACAGACCCCCCCCCCCCCCCCCAACCACCACCCTGCTTCCCCCTGCCAACCCCCTTCATCCAGCCAGTGGCCTGAGGGAATGACGTTTAAAGTGATTGTTTCTGTAAAGCCGTTGTTTTGGCTTGACTTGACAGGAAGACAAAATGGATGGATGGATAGAGGAATGGATGAAAGGATGAATGGTTAGCATTTTGGATATACTGTTGGATGAATGGTTGGATGTATTACAGTAATGGACGGTGTGAACTTGTATTATACTGTAAAAGTAATGATGAAATATCCTAGGGCCATTTTGAGCTGAGAAGAACTCGATTTTAGATAAAGGAATAAATGGACTGTGAAAAGACCCTGAAGGAAGCTGAACACATTTTTCATGGGGGGCTGATTTTGAAAAGTTTCTTTCTGAAGACAGATGACAAGGTTGTCCCCGGGCCAAGACGTCCCTGTGGAGACCTCCTCAGACAGCCCTGACGACAGCATCAATAGGTCCCCTCTACTTCAGAATAACCACAATTGTGACCTTCACTTCTCTCTCTCTTAAATATTCTTTTCAGAGTCACTTGTCCCTCTCCTCCCTGTCCTCCTCCCCTCTGCAGCATCTGTGTGTGATTACCGTTAGATGGTCCATACAGAGCCCGCCAACACAGGAAGCTCGGATTGTGGAGATCCCAGCGTGGGACGGATGGCACATTAGGAGCTTTATTCAGGTCCCACACTCACACCCTTACCCCCCCATCCACCCCCCACACTCACACCCTTACCCCCCACACCCATCCACCCCCCACACTCACACCCTTACCCCCCACACCCATCCACCCCCCCACACTCACACCCTACTCCTCACACCCATCCACCCCCCCACACTCACACCCTTACTCCTCACACCCATCCACCCCCCCACACTCACACCCTTACCCCCACACCCATCCACCCCCCCACACTCACACCCTTACCCCCCACACCCATCCACCCCCCACACTCACACCCTTACCCCTCCCCCCATCCACCCCCCCACACTAACACCCTTACCCTTGAAATTCCTTTGTCTTGTACAATTTCACTTTAGGATTAATAATGTAACTACAATATAGTGCCATGGGTATTCTACCAAATCCCAAACATTTAAAATCGGTTCAGTTCAGTGTGCAGTGACCTGATCATAAGGTTACATAGTTATTGATATACTGTTGTATGACGTTGGTTGGGAATGTGAGAAGTCCATTCTAAGTCTGTCTACTTAGACAGACTACTCAGCTCACTGTCCTGTTTAGCTGGACTTTTACAGGTGGAGTTACCCTGCCTATGCCTTAACCATGGTAATGCAGGATTATTTTGAATTCACACACAATTAGTCAGTTGGATCCATGAAGCTTACCAGCTTATGGACTGCTCTCAATGGCCATGACATGTCTGTCCTGGCCTAATTCCTGGTAATTCCCCTCTCTGTGTTAATGGGGGCCCCCAGCTCTACATCAGCCTGGCCTCACATCACATGCAGTGCATGCACCTTTCCGAATCCGAAAGGGTGATTGTGATTGTGAGCGGTACATGCACTGCATGTGATGTGAGGCCAGGCTGATGTTTGGGATTTCCTTCCACCACACATACTGTAAAGTTACAGGTCCCAAGTTCCATTTCAGAATGCAGTGTAGGACAGAAATGGAACAGTGGCCCTTTTCTGGGCCCGGGTCCTTGAGCCAGTGGATATTTATCCGGTGGTGAGATGATGTCACTGACTGGTGATCTGATGGGTCATTCAAAGCGATGCGTGTGTCCAGTTGAGATGAGCAGTGTAGGATTGAACTATTGCCTTGCTGCTGGGGGAGTGTGTTACTTTCCATCTCTCTCCTTTTCTCTTTCTGTCTCTTTTTCTCCATCTCTCTCATTTCTTCTCTTTCTCTCTTTTGCTGTCTCTCTCTCTCAAGCTGTTTATTCTATCTGGCAGGTTAGATTGTGCCAGTGATGAGAGAGGTACATGGCCAACCCCCTTCTCTTCCCTGCCCAGAGACTGCTCACTGCTCCATGGCATTCTCTTTTTTTCCTCTCTATTTCCCTCTCTCTCCTTTTCTTTCCCTCCCTCTCTCTCTCTCTCTCTCTCTCTCTCTCTCTCTCTCTCTCTCTCTCTCTCTCTCTCTCTCTCTCTCTCCTCTCTCTCTCTCTCTCTCTCTCTCTCTCTCATCTCCTCTCTCTCTCCTCTCTCTCTCTCTCTCCCTCTCTCTCTCTCTCTCTCTCTCTCTCTCTCTCTCTCTCTCTCTCTCTCTCTCTCTTTCCCCTCTCTCTCTCTCCCCTCCTTGTCCTCAGTGCCTGGATGTGATGGTATGACAGTCAGATGGCCTGCTCTCAGCTCTCTGCTCTCAGCTCCAGGTCCACTCAGCCTATTGAAGTTACCTGGCAGAGTGCTAGACAGGGCAGCTCTGTCTGCTGGGACCATATCCTGGCAGGCGAGTGCCATGAGGTGCTGGAAGAACGGGAGCTGGCACCCGTTTCTGTGTAGAATCCATTTGATTCTGGTTGTTGTTTTGTTTTTATAGTCTTTATATAGTTTATATAAGGCTGGATGTAATTTGATTATGATCTCATGAATCATAGTAGTGATATTCCAGTAACTGTCCAGCAGCTTAACATCAGCAAGGCCTTTTTATCGTGAAGAGCTGGTCTAAGATTTTTCAACTTGTTATACACACATAAAAAGAATCACATTCTGGTTCTACATGTGGCCAGGGGAGAGACTCACTCTACTCTCCCTCTTACAGTTTTTCTCGATTGGTTTCACACATTTTCTGAATGCATACCTCATACTCTCAGAACTCTACACACAAATCAAAAAAACACACACACAATGGGCAAAACCCCTCACTTCTCCTGCTAAATTAAACTTAACATTCAAAACAATGTTATTTAATCTCAAAATTGTATTTTGTTTTCAACAGAAACCATCATATGAATAGACATTTATAAGAACCATTTGAACACTGATGTGCTCAATGTAAACACTATGATGAATGGAAAACACTTCTTCTTCATTCATCATAGTGAGTTAGGCCTTTTTTTGTTCAGTGTTACATTTACTACAGACAGTACATACATAAAAGTGTGTTGTAAAATATTTGAGAATATTGTTTTTATACTCAGAACACAGAAATACACGGTAACAAATATATTTTACATATATGTACACAGTGTACATCCCAACCAACACAAAGTTGCACATACAGTGGTTTACATACAAAACAACAGAATAATTTACTGTATAGTGTATACAGTTACATTATTATTATTTTTCTTTGTATTTTCCGTAATGTTATGGCGTTATTTTCTAGGACCATGTTCATGATTTCAGTTTCCTGTTCAGGAGACAGAAGACGTTCCCGACCACCTTGTGTTGGTAATCTTTCAGTTCTGCCAAACAAATAGTAAAATACTGTAAATACTGTGTAGGAATACAAAGTAGGAATACATTTTCCAAATACCTGTTTCCTTGAAACATACTTTATTTTTACAGTCCTACAGAACAGTCCACAGGCAATACTGTACTACTGTACTCATTGAGTACTGTATTGATATGCAGTAGGCCTACTGCAATTTTGTAGTGAGAGTAGATTTCTTATCTATTCTCATTTCGGAAAGTCCGGATAATGGATGCTACAGTGTACCTGCTCAAATTTGGCTGTACTCTTTGCCCAGCCTCCCTCATTGTTAGACCATGGTTGACTACATGGTCAACAAAGCGGCTCGGATCTCATCAGAGATTATGGTCCTTGGCCTTCCCCATCCTCGTCCTCCATGTCCTCCTCCTCTTACTCTCACTCCTCTGCCTCTGTTTCCAATGTTGGCATCCATTGCTCAAAAACAGAAAAGGTCACCTGTTGCCCTTTTATGCTAAAGCTCTGATTGCTAATTGTAAAACTGTGTGACAGGTGTTTGTCCATGCGATGAGTCAGTGTGCGTATTTGAATGGCAGTGTGTTCTTTGTGAAAACAAAAAGATTTTCTTCATGAAAATTGTGCCAAATGCAGAGAATTGTGTGTAGTGTTTTGAAAAAAGTGTGTTTTAGAACTGCAATTTGAGTGTAAAGCAGGAATTGTGCTTGTAGTTTTGCAGAATTGGTTCATGGGGTTGGTGCATGAGTTACATGTTGTGGTCATTGTGTCTCAAGTACCAGTATTTGTGTGTAAACAATTGAGAAAAACTGTAATGGAGAAGTTGACCCAAACAATATGTTTTATACTTCACTCTTTAAAGTTAAGCAATTGTCTAATTACCTATATTAGTTAAAGTGGGGCGAGCTGTGCTGTGATAGGGCAGGGTGAGCAGGGAGCTGTGCTGTGATAGGGCAGGGTGAGAAGGGAGCTGTGCTGTGATAGGGCAGGGTGAGCAGGGAGCTGTGCTGTGATAGGGCAGGGTGAGCAGGGAGCTGTGCTGTGATAGGGCAAGGTGAGAAGGGAGCTGTGCTGTGATTGAGTAGGATGTGGAGGGAGCTGTGCTGTGATAGGGCAGGGTGAGCAGGGAGCTGTGCTGTGATAGGGCAGGGTGAGCAGGGAGCTGTGCTGTGATTGGTTAGGCTGTGGAGGGAGGGAGAACAGAGATTCACCAGCCATTGTTTTCACTAGACACCGTTGTTGACACACAGTGTTTGTGCTCTTGCTTCTTCTTATCAAGTCTGTACTGTGCAATGCTCAGGCAGACAGAGAGATAGTTGTTTGGTTGTCATGGTTGCTTGAAACATCATGGCACATTGTCTTGGCCAGCAACTGTAACATCAATGATTAAAGACCTCTTTATTGAAGAAACTCAAAGCAGGATTATACGTAACACTACTAAAACATCACGTTGTGAGGAGGGGAAGAAAAGGACAGGATGGTCAACAGACATCTGATGCTTGTCAACACTGGATCCTGTTGAAGCAAAGCCTAGGTATGGGTACATGAAACTAGTAAGTCTTCAGTTTACATACAAGGTCTGGATAGTTCTCACCACCAGTCTGGTTCACTGAGCCAGCTCCCTCCTCACCTCCCCTTCTATAAACTGTCATGATTAAAACATGAAGGTTAGACCAGTGGAAGCTGCTGAGACATATGGAAAGTTTGAGTACTTCACCAAGTTGGTCATTTGTTAAGTTGTAGGTTGTTTCTTCCTGGTTCCATGCTGACTAACCAGACCACTGTTCTAGAATATTGTCTTTGAAAAGGAATCTGAACAAGTCCAAACATGAGAAGCTGATATCCTTACCCTATTGTAAATTCATGTTGTGGATTTATATTGTGTATGTATGTGTGTGAGTGTGTAAGAGAGAAAGACAAAAAAAACTAAATACATCAGTGGAATGAATAATTAAATGGATATCAAAATATTTACAGTTTGGTGTGATGTTCCTCACAATAACACAATTGGTCTGTCCAGAGGTACAGTCTAACAAACCACGCACGTAAAACATCCACATAACTCCCTAAAAACACCAAACAAAATTGCAAGAACAAAAAAAAAATTGCACACTGAAAAGTTAATATCTTTCCTGTCTGAGAGAATTGACTTTTCTAATCTAGGTTTGATGAATTAGACAAACAGCAGCCTTACAATCAAACCGTGGAGGTATGAATGGATACACACACACACACACACACACACAGACACACACACACACGATTCGCTGATCCTCCAAGCCATACATCATGCATCATCCACCAGGTCCAAACTGGGCATGTTCATAGCACAGACGCTCACATAAATCATGCAGTGATATCCATGGGAGATTTGTAGGAACTTTAGCATTAGTTAGTATTACGCACATATCTCATGTTAGGATTCTAGAAGGACTCCTTAAAGGGCCCATGCACATCCAAGACGTTGTGGTGGCGGCTTTCAGATGTCTTTGTGTTCAGACCTTAGCTGGGATTGTTACCTTGAAGTCCTGCTTGTCAGAAAGAAAGGCTCACTGTCCTACCTGGCTACACAAAACAGGTATTCAGAAGCTCTCAGACAGTTGTGTATTTAGACACTTTCGGACATAAAAAAGGTACGCTTCTTCACTCAAAACACACACACACATACACACACACATACACACACAACCGCTTTGCCAAAAGAGAGAGAGAGAGGTAAATAGAAGGGAACCATAATTCCAGCTTAAACTGGTTGGCATATGTCATATTATTATTATTGATTATTGTGTTGTCTCTACATTATATGTTGTCTTCATTTGGTGCTTCAGTGTACCCTCCCGGAAACTCTTTACGGGGTCAGGGTGGGGGACAGGATGGGGAAGGGGTCAGGATGGGAAGGGGGACAGGGTGGGGAGGGGGACAGGGTGGGCAGGGGGACCGAGTGGGGTGGGACCTATGGACCCCAGCACCACCTCCTGTGCCTGGACAGCTACCCTCCCACTTATATGAGCCTGCTCAGTGTTAGAGTCATGTGGGATTGGTGCAGTAAGGGTTGGGACCTACAGTATTCTGTAGATGGTAGGGCACCTGTCCATTCAACCCAGTCTTACAGTTACAACTACTAATACAAGGAGCTAGCACTAGATAATGCTGGGTATGATCCTGATCATGATCTCTCTCTCTCTCTCTCTCTCTCTCTCTCTCTCTCTCTCTCTCTCTCTCTCTCTCTCTCTCTCTCTCTCTCTCTCTCTCTCTCTCCCTCTATCTCTATGACACATGTCATTTGTTTTATGATTTTATGGTGTTTGTTTGTCCAGAGAAAGGTGCAGATGGTCTGAGCGTGTGTTGTTTGAGCCTGTTCAGCAAACACACCAAGGGAGGACAGCCGACCAGAGGGACCACGCACGCACACAATCAGATGAACATGGACAAACAAACACAATGTTGCTTGCAGGAAGAAAGCAAGTGAATTCGTCATTCAGTATTGACTTCTGCTCACACACTCATACACACAGACACACACACTACACACACACACACACACACACACACACACACACACACACACACACACACACACACACACACACACATACATACACACACACACTCATACACAAATGACTGCAACATCTGGCACAGATCAAAACATACAACACTTCTGATGTCACAGGGGGAGGAGGGGATGTGTAATATAACTGACTTACCTAAGAGCTGTTGATTCTGTGTGTATCTGTGTGTTTGTGAGAGAGAGAAAGCTAGAGAGGGAGATCGAGAGAGAGAGCGAGAGAGAGGATGAGGCGCTACAGCCTCAGATGGTCTGTGGCCTGGTGCAGAGAGATAAAGAGAGAGAGAGAGAGGGTTGTGGAAGGTTGCGGTGGCCTCAGTCTGTACTCTGTGTGACTCCTCTGCTGCTGAGCTGATTCCAGGGAACAACAGAGAAGGATCTGTCAGCGAACTTCAGACCAATGCTGCCACGACACTTCTTGGAGTGACTGAGGGAGGGAGAGCAAACCAAAAAATAGACGGAGAGAAAAGCCAGCATGATAGAAAAACATGATGGGCAGAACGGCTGAATACAAATCAAGAGGGTGAATGGCTTTTTTGCATAGAGGAGCTCATTGAAAGATTCACATTAAGAGGAGTAACCTGAGCTTGCGTGGTTGGGTGGCTGAATATTTCTAGAAGGGGAACCTTATGTGATACAAAACCGAGCCAAATATTTAGTTTTTATTTCAGTGTGTCGGTATACAGTACTGTGTCTGTCATCTTATGCAGGATTGGGTTCCAAAACCACCATAGTACAACAGACTCTGCTTTGCTGGGCTGCTGGGATATTTACATTTTTGACTCCACACACACATACAGTACACACGCACACACTGATGCTCGCACAGTCCACCATATTCAAGTCCTGGAGAGTGTGTGGTCCAGGGCATTTCTTGTTCGATGTGGGATTGTGTGTGTCAGGAACGATGCCGTCTGTGGTACTGATTGGCTGATGGACAGGAAGGGGGTGGGGGGTGGGTCATGTGGGTTCCTAAGAAAAGGGATTAAAGCCTGTATGTCCTTTAATCTGCCTGTCATACACACAGGGATGAAATGACTGGGGGGAGAGAGGGAGAGAAGGATCATAGAATGACAAACCAGGGTGGAAATGTCAAATAAGGGATGAATAAAAATCATTGCGCTAAAGCATGACCACTACTGGCTACTGGTTCTGTTTTTCACTGCTACTGTTCAGTTCGGATGTGGATGAGTTGGGGTGTGTGCATGTGTGTGTATGTGCATCTCACATGTTGCCATAGACTAACCAGGACGAGGTCATTTATATTGTAGTGGTGAACTATTTGCAGGAAAGCATTAATCAAACGTGTGTATATAAATGTGTGTGTGTGTGTGTGCGCGCGTGTGTGTGCACATCCATATGTAAAACACTGGGTATGGCCAACCACAGAACAACCTCTGAACCAAATCAAACAAGGGCAAAAACATGTGTTATGCGTTGTTTTTCCTCGATTCTTTTCCCGTCACACCAACTGTACCCTGGGGCTGGCTGGTAGGGAACTGGCTGGCTGGACACCTAGACGTTCTGTCTGCCTCAGCTGGCCAACCACACCTCCCTGTGGTATTAAATAACGTTCAGCCTGGATCCAGGGTCCACAATGACCTCTGACACAGAGGTTGATTTTACTCTGTTGAACGGTATTGTTCTAGTAGACAATGTTGGAGTCATGGAAATGGTGTGTTCTACTGAGGGTTCTAGGTTGGTGGTCTTTGGAACATCTTACCACACTATATAGAAATTCTGGTCTTTGATCTGTTCCTCTGTCGGTCTCCTGACCCAGGCCTTGTGTCCTGGCAACGCCTGTAGAACCACTGGCACACACACGCACACACACACACACACACACACACATGCACACACGCACACGCACACACGCACACACGCACACACACACACACACACACACACACACTTCAGGCCACCCAGGGATTAACTGGACATTCTCTCTATACAAAACAATCTTCTCTTACTACCCAGCCTAAACCAGTACAGTGCTATATCCATCCTCAGGCCTAACCCAGCCTCTGACAGCCACAAGAGGATGATATGGGTCTTGCTTTTGATTGTGGGTTTACTACTGTGTCTGTGTTGAGTGAGTGTGTGTGTGTGTGTGTGTATACAGAAGGTCTCTATGGTTTATGCTAGCAGTCCTAATGATGTTGGGAATGAAAAAGTCAGAGTCTTTTCATCCTTCTGCTCCTCTGCTGCTCGGAGGGCTCATTACCAAAGAATCAGACTGCACAGGAAGTGTGTGTGTACGTGCATGTGTGTAGGTATTTGGTGTATATTTGCCCGGCG
>NW_026911318.1:0-1000 GCF_963692335.1 Osmerus eperlanus | reverse complement strand
CAGGTGTGTGTGCGTGTGTGACAGGGAAAGAACGAGGGGAGAGAGAGAAACAGAGAAAGAGAGAGAGAAAGAGACAAAGGAGGGTCAAAGTAAGGGCTGTCACCTTAGCCCTGTCACCTTAGCCCTGTCACCTTAGCCCTGTCACCTTAGCCCTGTCACCTTAGCCCTGTCACTCCTAACATGACAGCATGAAGTTGAATGGAGCAGAGGAGGGAGGGAGAGAAGGAGGATGCAAGCGGGGGTTGGGAAAATGTACAGTACAGTGCATTTGATCAAATACAAACACACACATACACACACATAAAACCCAACATGCTGTTAGATGTGGACAGGCTGAGTGGCTCCAGGCTAGAGTTGTCCTCTCTAATAAGTTGTAAAAATGGAGAGAGTGTAGTGGAGAAGAGCAGAGAGGAGAGGAAAAGAGCAAAATGCTGAATATGTATTTCCTGTGGGGCATCTCTGGGATGCAGCGGGCAAGTCTGTCAGAGTCTCACACACACACACACACACACACACAGACACACACACAGACACACACACACAGACACACACACACATGCCTGACAGGCTAAGGGATAAGAGGTTTGTTTGGATGCAAGCTGCCAATGTTTGTTTATTTCAAACCTCTGGGTCATAAAGAGAATATGGACTCCTCTGTAGACCTTGTCTTCACTGACACACACATTCACACACACACACACTCTGATGCATGCTGTACTATGCCTGCACGGAACTGTTCCAGCCTTATTCTTTGGACGTTACAGTATTTCCTAGAAATGTTTGAATTCCATGGTCCTGTTTATAGAGTTAAACAGTGCAACAAAACGTCATATTCAACATCAAGGCTTAAGTCGGTTTAAAAAGCCTTATCACTAATGAGTGTGTGTGTGTGTGTGTGTGTGTGTGTGTGTGTGAGTGTGTGTGTGTGTGTGTGTGTGTGTGTGTGTGTGTGTGTGTGTGTGTGTGTGTGTGGGTGTGCGTGAGTGCGTGCGTGTGTACC
>NW_026911316.1:15000-16152 GCF_963692335.1 Osmerus eperlanus | reverse complement strand
TGTAACCTGTCCCCTCCACCTCACCTGCCTGTCTGTACCCTGTCCCCTCCACCTCACCTGCCTGTCTGTACCCTGTCCCCCCCACCTCACCTGCCTGTCTGTAACCTGTCCCCTCCACCTCACCTGCCTGTCTGTACCCTGTCCCCTCCACCTCACCTGCCTGTCTGTAACCTGCCCCCCCACCTCACCAGCCTGTCTGTACCCTGTCCCCCCACCTCACCTGCCTGTCTGTACCCTGTCCCCTCCACCTCACCTGCCTGCCTGTACCCTGTCCCCTCCACCTCACCTGCCTGTCTGTACCCTGTCCCCTCCACCTCACCTGCCTGTCTGTACCCTGTCCTCTCCACCTCACCTGCCTGTCTGTACCCTGTCCCCTCCACCTCACCTGCCTGTCTGTACCCTGTCCCCTCCACCTCACCTGCCTGTCTGTACCCTGTCCCCTCCACCTCACCTGCCTGTCTGTACCCTGTCCCCTCCACCTCACCTGCCTGTCTGTACCCTGTCCCCTCCACCTCACCTGCCTGTCTGTACCCTGTCCCCTCCACCTCACCTGCCTGTCTGTACCCTGTCCCCTCCACCTCACCTGCCTATCTGTACCCTGTCCCCTCCACCTCACCTGCCTGTCTGTACCCTGTCCCCTCCACCTCACCTGCCTGTCTGTACCCTGTCCCCTCCACCTCACCTGCCTGTCTGTACCCTGTCCCCTCCACCTCACCTGCCTGTCTGTACCCTGTCCCCTCCACCTCACCTGCCTGTCTGTACCCTGTCCCCTCCACCTCACCTGCCTGTCTGTACCCTGTCCCCTCCACCTCACCTGCCTGTCTGTACCCTGTCCCCTCCACCTCACCTGCCTGTCTGTACCCTGTCCCCTCCACCTCACCTGCCTGTCTGTACCCTGTCCCCTCCACCTCACCTGCCTGCCTGTACCCTGTCCCCTCCACCTCACCTGCCTGTCTGTACCCTGTCCCCTCCACCTCACCTGCCTGCCTGTACCCTGTCCCCTCCACCTCACCTGCCTGCCTGTACCCTGTCCCCTCCACCTCACCTGCCTGTCTGTACCCTGTCCCCTCCACCTCACCTGCCTGTCTGTACCCTGTCCCCTCCACCTCACCTGCCTATCTGTACCCTGTCCCCTCCACCTCACCTGCCTGT
>NW_026911316.1:0-12500 GCF_963692335.1 Osmerus eperlanus | reverse complement strand
CTTAAATCTCTGGCCTGAAAAGCAATGTAATGTCTCCAGCTAAACCGTCATGTATCGAGTTAGATCCACAAGGTCCCGAGCTAGTCTAACAGCAGAGCTGCGTTTCAAGATAAAAAGCACTGTAATGCTGTTATCAGTGACACACCAGTGTCACCAACACTAACTAAGTAACTAACTGCTCTGTCACCCAGTAACCTGAGTAACTAATAATGTCACACATGTAGATGATAAAGGCAGGGGAATCTTACCCTCTGACCTACAGTCTGATAAGGAGAAATTATTCTGTAATCAAGATGTTGCTAAACCTACCCTCACCCTGCAGCAGATTCTAACTGCAAACAAGACATACAGGCCCTGTGGTAACACAAAGTACACACTCAAACTCACAGATACACTATATAAAAATAATCTGACATTCCTGTATCAACTGGATGTGTGTGATAGAAAGTGTGTGTTTGAAAACTTTGACCTCACTGTCAGTTTTACAACCTGGTAGGCATTACTGATATCACATTCAGTGGTTGTAGTTGATCTGGGAGCAGTTTACACATACCGACCCCTGATCTTAACCATTCCAGGGTGAAAGCCTGATCTGACCTGGGATCAGTAGCTGTACCTCGACTCCCTCCTCCTGACTGGCCTCTCCGAGTCATTAAATAGCTACGCAGGACACAGTCTTTATCAGGTGAGAGTCATGTTGCATGGCAACACCCGGACCAGTGAGAGAGAAAGTCGTTAGTCCAGCAAGTGAATGATTAACCCTGCGCAGGCTGCAGACAGGTGATAAACTGTGTTTGGGCCTACGTGTCAGTTTGAACATGTGAAGTGAGATTCTAGAAGCCAGTAGAGTGTAGCAGCTATAGAACGTGGTGAAGGAGGCAGTTCACTGACTGTTACACGTTCATGGCACTGCATGGAAGAGGTTGAGGAAATTTAACTGGATTTTACAACCGTAAAGCAGATATGAAATCAGGCTACAGTAAAGGCAAACTGAGAGGGGTTGCCAGGGTTGAGTATGTGTGTGCGCGCGTGCATGTGTGTGCACGTGTGTGTGTGTGTGTGTGTGTGTGCATGTAAGTGTAGGCTAAGACTTTAATTACAAGGTGTGAAGAGCCAGTGGTGCAGTCCACTAAGACCAGTTGAACCCCTAAGCCTGGCCAGACTGCTGATCAGATCAGCAGGACAGTTTAACTCGTGCATGATTCTCTTCAGCAACATGTCTCCACAGCGGAACTCAAATAGAATTGTATCATATGAGTAAATAATAAGTCTCCATCTTTCAGAACTTTTGAAGCTACAAAAATATAGTGTGTGATGATGACGGCAAGAGGTAACAGTATATTCTACATCTCTGACTGAAACATGTCTGATAGACTCTATAAACTTTTTAGACCCATATTCAGAGATAGGCTTCTTCTGAACTCTGTAGCTTGGACCGCTGTCCGCTGACTGCCGTAGAAAAAAAACCGTAGCTGTGTTGAGTCCATTGTCAAACCCACTATCCGAACTATGCATGAAACAACACTAATAATGGTAATAAAGATGTAACATAAAGAAATGTTTTCTGAACAAGCACAAACACATCGGTAAACACTTACCGATGATTTGTCATCTTTTCTAATGTCTTCAAACGTACACAGACTCCGCGTCACCCCGTTCATCTTGGAAAAAGGTATATCAACAGCCGCGACAAAACTGAAATAAACTGGAATAGATATTTAAGTCTTGATTCAATAGGTGCGCACCCTTCTTCTGTTCGTTCAATTTGCTGATGTTACCGGTTTGTTGGCTGAACGCTGAAGTATTGTTCTTTACTACTGTGAAAACGGTTTCATGCCTCCTTCCTAGTTCCCTCCTTCGCGTCTCGTTACGTAATGCGAGAGCGATGCGCGTGCGGTGACCTCAACCGCCAAGTATCTTTTTCTGTCCCGGCGCACCTCGAGCTGCAGCACAAACACCTCAGGTGTGTGTAGTACACTTTCATAATCTCTACTCGCCTACTTTAATGAATGTAGTCCTACCTATTTAATAACAAAGGGATTGGCAATTTCCTCAAGTTTACTGAGATAAAGATAGATAAAAATTGCCACAGCTGACATAGACACAGACTTGAACTTTAGTTTAATTCATAATAGGGTGAACCCATTGGCCAACTTCTGTTTGCGTACTACAAATAAGGATGAGATTTGAGAGCTTGTGTTGAGTGGTCCATCTGTCCTATCACGAGCCAGCAGCGCGGCAGAGCTCAGCCCTGTCCTAACAGGACGAGACCCTAAATTGGATCAAGACTTAACGATCATTAATGGTTGCTTGGAAACCAAACAAGAGCTGAGGATGGCATACGGAATTCAAAAATAAACCAACACACAAACACACACACACAAACACACACAAACACACACACAAACACACAAACACATACACGTACACACACAGCACTACTATAAATCCATACGTCTGCCTCATAAACCTTGTTGTGTCATGATTTACTGATGGAATATGTCCCAGATACTTGCACATAGTAATTATATATATTTACATCACACACCCTGCTCACGATGCAGACAGGGGAGGGAATGTGATGAGTCAGTCAGCCAGCCTCTCAGTCTCCATACATTCCCTTTCTGCTGCGTGACCCAGAGCTGTTCTCGTGTGACTTGATGGTCTGAGTGGAAGAGTGAGTCTCTCTCAGACGTTTCCTACATCAACGGTCTCTCAAGATGGGCTCATGTTGTCATCGGTAGGCCTATCTAAACACTGTCCCAGTGCTTATCTCACAAGGATAGTGGGTACAGGTGATTCAAGGGAAACAGTACAAAATGGCGTACTTGTAATTCAGTTAGACGTGGATGAACAGAGGCTGAACTTTTGGACTGTACTCCAGCTCTTCCTTATTTGCATTATTTGCTCAGAATCCTTATCTCGTGTTACCATCTAGCCGCTTTGCATTTTCACAGAATCCATCCCTTTCAACATGCCCTCAGGGAGACAGACCAGCTATGGTGGAGTACCTCCTGGCTCAGTACATACAGCTAACTCAGTCCAGATGATAACATCAGGACAACCACACAGGCCATACTGGGAGCTCTGACACACCCCAGAATGGCCAAATCACATTTCATCAAGTTGTGGCTGGTCTTAGCCTGTTTGCTGATCAAAAAGGAGACGGAAGGCTGGTGGATGTCTGGTTCTATAGCAAGGCGTTTCTTCTCATCACATACTGACAGTGGGATTCTCCGCGGTGGATAAGCTTAACATGGTACACTGATCAAGTCACTTATATACTCTTGTACATGGTCTATTCTGTTATCTCTTCTTGTTACCTGCGTCGGTTGGTCAGCTGTTAAGTTATCTCTAGGTTAACAGGCTTAAGTCCGGGTTTCATTCTGTCGGCTCTGCAGTTTATTAATGTCATGTTGCCATTCCTGTCTCTTTAGTTGACATTCCCTAATGTCAGACCCTGTGTCCTAGGTCAGCCTGTACGATAATTCCTTCGTCCTTGGTCAGTTGATTCCTAATTGGTGTATCCTAGGTCCTTGCTTCTAACCTAGGTCAGTGAATTTGTCTTGCATAACTAAGATCTTGTTATGTGTCGTGTCATGTTCTTCAAGTCAATGCTAGTTCACCTGAGGTAAACCTTCAGTTCTTAGTCAGTGAGGTCATCTTGGACAGTCTAGTGCTAGTTCACGTCAGGATAATCAACTAGTTCAATAATGGTAGTTTCATACAGTTTTTTGGCCACCACAATCATGAATAACATTCCTGCAGGCTTACCCAGCAGGAGAAACATCAGGTGATCTCCTCCTCTATATCACAGACAGAAACTGGTTTAGACTGGTCCTCACTACTCTGACGTCCAGAAAAGACTGACTACAAATACAGTTGAGTAGAGCGATCTTCATGAAGGACGAGGATGAGTGAAGGATTTTGTTTCCTTCCCCTCATGGTGCCTCACATGAAAGCGCTCCAGGAGGTCTGCTGGAGTCTGTGAAGATCAGAGAAACATCACACACTTCCACAGAGGGAGAAGGAAACATCACACACTTCCACAGAGGGAGAAGGAAACATCACACACTTCCACAGAGGGAGAAGCTCCTGTGGGGAACGTCTCACCACAGCAGAGTGCTTCCCTGCTCAATTTGGCATGTGCTGAAATTGTGTGATGAGATGTGGGTTGTACAACATACGATTCGATTAGAAATAAACAGAATGTCGGGGTGCACCGGTGGCTCACTGGTTAAGTGTGCACACCACGCAGGCTGAGGGCCTGGGGCCAGGACCCCACGCAGGCTGAGGGCCTGGGGCCAGGACCCCACGCAGGCTGAGGGCCTGGGGCCCCATGCAGGGTGAGGGCCTGGGGCCAGGACCCCACGCAGGGTGAGGGCCTGGGGCCCCACGCAGGGTGAGGGCCTGGGGCCAGACCCCACGCAGGGTGAGGGCCTGGGGCCAGACCCCACGCAGGGTGAGGGCCTGGGGCCCCACGCAGGGTGAGGGCCTGGGGCCAGACCCCACGCAGGGTGAGGGCCTGGGGCCCACGCAGGGTGAGGGCCTGGGGCCTGGAGCCCACGCAGGGTGAGGGCCTGGGGCCCACGCAGGGTGAGGGCCTGGGGCCCACGCAGGGTGAGGGCCTGGGGCCTGGAGCCCACGCAGGGTGAGGGCCTGGGGCCCACGCAGGGTGAGGGCCTGGGGCCAGACCCCACGCAGGGTGAGGGCCTGGGGCCCACGCAGGGTGAGGGCCTGGGGCCTGGAGCCCACGCAGGGTGAGGGCCTGGGGCCCACGCAGGGTGAGGGCCTGGGGCCCACGCAGGGTGAGGGCCTGGGGCCCACGCAGGGTGAGGGCCTGGGGCCCACGCAGGGTGAGGGCCTGGGGCCTGGACCCCACGCAGGGTGAGGGCCTGGAGACCATGCAGGCTGAGGGCCTGGGGCCGGGGCTCAAATCTGGCTCAGACCATGTCCTCCCCTTTCTGACACCCTACATTTCCTGTCATTCTTCATTATATATACGATTAAAACTGAAATTCCTTTAAAAATGGTGTCTTTAGAAAAGAAGAACCAAACAGAATGCAGAGTTCTTGTACCATTAGGAGTGTAGACCTGCTTTGGGCTGAACGGCTCACAAATGTTAACAATCCAACACATTCCAAACATTCTCTGCTCTGTTGTGTTGACAGAAACACAACTCAGAAGCCGTCCATCAGATTGCATGCGTTGCTAGATGAACAACAGGAAACAGTCAGGCTTTGAAAAGAGTCTCCCAAATCCCACACCCACAGCAAGGTAGCCTGATACCTGCACTTCTGGCCCATGGAAGGAATGTTGTCTCTTTTGTGACGTCTCTCCGGGTGTTGTGTTTCCTGCCTGCTTTGTCTCATCTGGAACTCAGAACTCTCTGATGTTCGGAACACCTCATTCAGTGTTCTGTGAACTCAGCAAGCCTGTGTGTGTGGTGTGTGTGTGTGTGGTGTACTCAACGAGCAAGGGCTTCGTCAGAGAGGTGAACAAATGAGCAGTTAATTGTGTAAGGCTAACTGACCCGTGCAAGGCCAAATCACATTTCCATAAACACACATACACAGTCATACACACACACACACACACACACAATCATACACAGTCACACAAAAACACACAGGCAAATAAGGGGAGGGGATAAAGCCAGGCTACAGAAAATCACACGGGAAACCCTAGGATGAAAACATAGTATAAAACAGAAACTCACTGAGCTGCTCCACATACAGCAATACACGCTCCACGTTCCCAACAACACACCAACTGTGTTGTTCAAGCCGAGTGGGATGCATGGGATTGTGTTGACACAGGTGCTGCAGCCTAACTCCCTGCAGTGCGGATACATGATAATAGGAGAGGTGGAATGTGTGTGTGTGTGCGCGTGTGAGAGTGTGTGATGCGTAGATAAACTGAGTCAGCACAGAGGCTTGGCACAGGAAAGTAACATACATGATCACTCTGTATGACAATGAATGTATTTTATAACTGTCAGTCATATACAGTGTTTGATGTGTATTCAGTACGAGGATACAGGTATCCACTCAGAAATCACCTCCAGCCTGCTAGGAGGTCGACACCCATGATGTCTTATTTTGCAGACTGGTGGAATAACAGTTTCCATCCTCCATAACAGTAGGTATTGCTCAGCTGACTTCCACAGAATGGTTAACCGCCACTTAAACTCTTAAGGTCTTAGTGAGCCAGAGAGACAAAACAATGATTAAGGGATTTCCAAGGAGACTAGCCCTTCACAGAACTGAGACACACAAAGTCAAAGATAACAGATACATTGTTGTTATAATTCATTGATGACATTACCAGTAGAAACTGCATCCAGTCCTATGTTACTGTCAGTTCTAGAGGGTTACTTTGACACAGAAGTGGTTGAACAGTCTGACAGACTGGGAAAGCTGAACTCAAGCAGCAGTAGCTATAGACAAACCCTGGACACAGAAAGGCAGTGATTTGACTTTTTATTTGATTATGCATTTTATTGTAGCTGAACTTATTTTCAGGAAAAAACGGTCCTGTATTGAAATTGCACAGTACTAAAATATTCTCATCAGTAATCATGTACTGAACAATGACCTTGTATATTTGGGACTCCAGGTTGTGATGACTGATACACAAGGAGCTTCCAGCTAAACAAGGAAATTACATCACAGCACTTCAGACATCTGTGAGGACTAGCAATCAATTCCTGGGCTAAAGCACTCAATTACCTAAGCTGAAGTACAGCGATCAAAAACAAATGAAAGATTTTTGAAATAACAATAAGATCAATTGAAATCAAGGAGATTTTCAGTCAACTTTAAGGCATCGTTGTGATTCACAGGTTTCTCTGAGTTGTGGTATGGAATGCATAGAAGTTGAGCAGCAACACAAAACACATTACTGAGCACGAGGAAGACAACAGCTGCTCTCAGAACCACAACAAGCTCCAGATCAAACATCAATAAAAGGTTTACAAAACCAGCATTCATTTAGTGAGAATAAATGTAATAACAGTCAAGACATGATCATATTTGGTTCGTCTGCAGCAGAAAACAGTTGATCGCACACATAAGAAAAATATAAACATAATAGTCTCATTGATTCACGTGTGATTGTTTTGAGCGGACGTTTGTATCAAGATTTGGTCTGTGGATTTCCACAGTACAGCATGAGCTCAAACCGTGTTCATGTACCATCCAGGATGAATGCATAGAAAAACATTGTGTGTGTGTCTCTGTGGGTGTGTCTCTGAGTGTGTGTCTCTGAGTGTGTGTCTCTGAGTGTGTGTCTCTAAGTGTGTGTCTGTGTGTGTGTGTGTGTGTGTGTCTGTGTGTCTGTGTGTGTGTCTCTGAGTGTGTGTCTGTCTGATAAGGCTGTGCAAACACTAGGTAACTCACAGCAATGCTAAGTCTACAGTACCTTCATGTGTTTCCTGAAAGATCTGAAAGAGTTGTGAGTGTTCGGCTGGTCTATCCTTATGTAGTGTGTTGTGTACCTCCAAAGGTAACTGGTCGACAACACACACTCTTCTCAGTACCTGTGTGTGTGTGTGTGGTCCAGTGATGAGTTATTCTGTATATCTCAGTAGTGATTGGTCCACCTGTATGTCCCCCCAGTAATTCCAGCGTCCCAGCAGAGAGATGTGTTCCAGCATGGTGAAGTGTGTTTGTGCTTGTGTCTACGAGTGCTTTAAAAGAACCCCTTTCACTCCAGTGCTTGAAAAAACTACATCTATCCACCCCCCACCCCCTACTATACGTCCCCCTCACCCCACCCCCCTCAACCCCCTAGCAGGAGCTGGTCTGCAGGTGGCTCTCTGTGAGAATGGAGCTGATGCTACTGGGGTCGTACAGGTCTTCATCCTCTTCCTCAGAGCTCAGGGCCGAAGAGTCCAGCACCTGCCGCTGCTGGGTCTTCCTCCTGACACACATCACCATCATCATCACCATCACCATTATCACCATCATCATCATCACCATCACCATGTCTGCATCAGCTGTGACAGAGAGCTCATACAGGACAGATCCCTCAGGCTACCAGTCACACAGCTCCCTCTGCAGGGGAGCTGAAGTAATATCACCTCCAGGAAGACATGCACCCACAGAGAGACATACAGAGACACACACAGACACACAAGCGCACACACAGACACACACACAGACACACACACGCATGCACACACACACACACACACATATACACACACACACAGACACACAGACACATACATACTTGAGTTCGGTCTCCAGTGCAGAGACTCTGGCTTGCAGAGCCTCCTTCAGCTCCACCTGTTCCTCCATCTCTCTCTGGGTCTTCCTCCTCAGGACCTCCACCCTCTCCACCTCCGTCTCCCCCTCATCCACCTGCCTCTTCAGAGCCTTCACACGCAGGGACAGCTGCAAGACAGCCCTCAGTCAGAGACACACAGAGAGAGACAGCTCCCAGTCAGAGACAGAGCTGCAAGACAGCCCTCAGTCAGAGACACAGAGAGAGAGACAGCTCCCAGTCAGAGACAGAGCTGCAAGACAGCCCTCAGTCAGAGAGACAGAGGGAGAGACAGGGAGAGACAGAGAGAGACAGGGAGAGACAGGGACAGAGAGAGAGAGAGTGTACCTGGTCTCTCTGTTCAGAGGCTTGGTGTCTCTCCTCATCCAAGGTCATGTTGAGGTCTTTCAGCTTCCTCTCTAGACGACGTTGTGAGGCCAACAAGGAGTTCTTCTCTCTGTCCCCCCCACACACGCACGCACACACACACACACGTGAAAGATACTGTAAGTGAGGGAGCAGTGCTGGGAAGCAGAAGTGAGCTGTAGAACAGGTGCATTGTGGGGTGTGTAGTTCTACCTGTCTTCAGCGTGTAGTCTCTCCTCCAGCTCCTGGATCTTAGTCTCCAGCTGGGAGAGACCGGCAGAGGAGCGAGACTGGCCCTCCATGTCTGCTACACGAGTTCTCAGCTCCTTCATCTGCACAGGACGACAGACAGGTAGATGTTGTTATTGTTCTCTCTCTCTCTCTCTCTCTCTCTCTCTCTCTCTCTCTCTCTCTCTCTCTCTCTCTCTCTCTCTCTCTCTCTCTCTCTCTCTCTCTCTCTCTCTCTCTCTCCCCCTCTCTCTCCCCCCCTCTCTCTCTCCCCCTCTCCCTCTCCCCCTCTCTCTCTCCCCCTCTCTCTCTCCCCCTCTCACATGTCTCTCCAGGGCGTTCTTGTCCAGCTCCAGGTCCTGTTTGGAGGATCTCTCCTGCATGAGCTCAGCTCTCAGCTGATCAATCTACACACACACACACGCACACACACACGCACACACACACACACACACACGCACACACACACACACACGCACGCACGCGCGCACGCACGCGCACACACACACACACACACACACACACACACACACACACACAGAGGAAAAGGAAAAAGTCAGGCTGTCAATGTCCATGTTTGTTTCAAGTGTGTGTGTGTGTATTAGTGTGTGTATTAGTGTGTGTGTATTAGTGTGTGTATTAGTGTGTGTATTAGTGTGTGTATTAGTGTGTGTATCAGTGTGTGTATTAGTGTGTGTGTATGCGTGTGTATCAGTGTGTGTGTGTGTGTGTGTGTCAGTGTTGTAGTCAAGACCACCTAAACCAAGACCAAGTCATGACCAAGACCAGAGTGTATCAAGACCAAGACAAGACCAAGACATTTAGGGGTCGAGGCCGAGTCAAGACCAAGGCCAAGGCAGGGCGAGACCGGGTCAAGACCAGACCACTCAAAATACACACGCAGTAGGGTTTGACTAGGTAATATCCTAAGTTAGATTTGATCTGTAACTGTATTTGAACTAAAAAACAGCACTCTTAAAGTAGTGCTGTGTGCTTATGGCCAGGCAAAACAGCCCATGTTATTTTTCTTCTTTTTCGTAGAGACGCATTAGGAGGCCTACTCGTTCTCTGCTTTCACATCTCTCAAGTGAAGGAGCGCGGTACCGCAGCGTTTAACTTACCATTATGAAGTGTTCACTTCCTGTTCCGACACAACACAAACACTAACACTTCCTGTTCCAACACAAACACTAACACTTCCTGTTCCAAAACAAACACTAACACTAACACTTCCTGTTCCGACATAACACAAACACTAACACTTCCTGTTCCGACACAACACAAACACTAACACTTCCTGTTCCGACAACACTAACACTTCCTGTTCCGACAACACTAACACTAACACTTCCTGTTCCAACACAAACACTAACACTAACACTTCCTGTTCCAACACAAACACTAACACTTCCTGTTCCGACACAACATAAACATTGCCACACGAGGTATGCAGCTGCCATGAGTAAACGTTGATGTAACATATCTTTATATTCATCATTAGCTACATTGCTTTATGTGGCCTTTTTAGTGATATTCCGCAGTTGTGGTCTTGAGTCCTCTTTGTCCGACACAAGACCGAGACCTTCAAAATGTGACCGTGACCAAGACCGGTCTGGAGTACTACAACACTGCTGTGTGTATCAGTGTGTGTGTGTGTATCAGTGTGTGTGTGTGTATCAGTGTGTGTGTGTGTATCAGTGTGTGTGTGTGTATCAGTGTGTGTGTGCGTTTTTATCAGTGTGTGTGTGTACTTGGTCTCTGCTCCTGCTGATGCGGTCTGTGAGCAGCTCCACAGTGCCCCTCTCCTCCTCCAGCTCCAGATCCACACGCTTCAGCTTGTCCTGACACACGCACGCACGCACGCACGCACGCACGCACACACACACACACACACACACACACACACACACACACACACACACACACACACACACACACACACCACACACACACACACACACACGGGCACCGTTAACATGACAAAAAATATAAATATACTATTCATCCTTCCAGCCAGGCTCCTTCAGGACCAGAGGTGCATCCATCCTCCATCCTCTCCCCTCACCCCTCCCTCCTCTCCCCTCAACCCTCCATCCTCTCCCCTCACCCCTCCCTCCTCTCCCCTCACCCCTCCCTCCTCTCCCCTCACCCCTCCATCCTCTCCCCTCACCCCTCCCTCCTCTCCCCTCACCCCTCCATCCTCTCCCCTCACCCCTCCATCCTCTCCCCTCACCCCTCCCTCCTCTCCCCTCAACCCTCCATCCTCTCCCCTCACCCCTCCCTCCTCTCCCCTCACCCCTCCATCCTCTCCCCTCACCCCTCCCTCCTCTCCCCTCCCTCCTCTCCCCTCACCCCTCCCTCCTCTCCCCTCACCCCTCCATCCTCTTCTCTCACCCCTCCCTCCTCTCCCCTCACCCCTCCATCCTCTCCCCTCACCCCTCCCTCCTCTCCCCTCACCCCTCCCTCCTCTCCCCTCACCCCTCCATCCTCTCCCCTCACCCCCTCCCTCCTCTCCCCTCCCTCCCTCCTCTCCCCTCACCCCTCCCTCCTCTCCCCTCACCCCCTCCCTCCTCTCCCCTCACCCCTCCATCCTCTCCCCTCACCCCTCCATCCTCTCCCCTCACCCCTCCATCCTCTCCCCTCACCCCTCCCTCCTCTCCCCTCCCTCCTCTCCCCTCACCCCTCCCTCCTCTCCCCTCACCCCTCCCTCCTCTCCCCTCACCCCTCCTCTCCCCTCCCTCCTCTCCCCTCACCCCTCCCTCCTCTCCCCTCACCTCACCCCTCCATCCTCTCCCCTCACCCCTCCTCACCCATCCATCCTCTCCCCTCTCCCCTCCCTCCTCTCCCCTCCCTCCTCTCCCCTCTCCCCTCCCTCCTCTCCCCTCCCTCCTCTCCCCTCTCCCCTCCCTCCTCTCCCCTCCCTCCTCTCCCCTCACCCCTCCCCCCCTCCCTCCTCTCCCCTCACCCCTCCCTCCTCTCCCCTCCATCCTCTCCCCTCACCCCTCCCTCCTCTCCCCTCACCCCTCCCTCCTCTCCCCTCACCCCTCCCTCCTCTCCCCACCCTCCTCTCCCCTCCCTCCTCTCCCCTCCATCCTCTCCCCTCACCCCTCCCTCCCCTCCCCTCACCCCTCCCTCCTCTCCCCCCTCCCTCCTCTCCCCTCCATCCTCTCCCCTCACCCCTCCATCCTCTCCCCTCACCCCTCCCTCCGATCTCCCCTCACCCCTCCCTCCTCTCCCCTCACCCCTCCATCCTCTCCCCTCACCCCTCCCTCCTCTCCCCTCACCCCTCTCCCCTCACCCCTCCATCCTCTCCCCTCACCCCTCCATCCTCTCCCCTCACCCCTCCATCCTCTCCCCTCACCCCTCCCTCCTCTCCCCTCACCCCTCTCCCCTCACCCCTCCATCCTCTCCCCTCACCCCTCCCTCCTCCCCTCCCTCCTCTCCCCTCACCCCTCCCTCCTCTCCCCTGACCCCTCCCTCCTCTCCCCTCACCCCTCCATCCTCTCCCCTCACCCCCTCCCTCCTCTCCCCTCACCCCTCCCTCCTCTCCCCTCACCCCTCCCTCCTCTCCCCTCACCCCTCCATCCTCTCCCCTCCCTCCTCTCCCCTCACCCCTCCCTCCTCTCCCCTCACCCCTC
>NW_026911315.1:0-14429 GCF_963692335.1 Osmerus eperlanus | reverse complement strand
CACCTGTGCATGCGTGTCAAACAGTTTCCTCTTTGTCCGCCGTCTCTCCAAACCTGAGATCTCGGGGCCAGTGGGTTCAGACGGACCAGAGGGCCAGGAATCGGACTCCCCGCTGTCCCAGACAGTGACCTTTCCCTGGGGGAACCCACCACCACGTGTTGGTGTCACTTAATACAAGCCCTGACTCTCCTCTTAAATGCTCTACTCATGTGTATCGAGTGAAAAGAAGACAAAAAAATAACAACCACACAGTCATTTCAAACCATGAACTCAAAGCTGCAAAACCCAGACAGTCCGAGAAGCAGGCACTCTTTCCTACCAATTGACTAATATGCAAATGTTCCAGAAAGAACAGAGTCATACATGTAGATACGTATAGAACCATCTCTGTTATTTCGTCAGAAAACTTTTAGTTTGCATCCTAAACTGACTATGTAGAACATCATAGGTAATACATGTCTTTAAATGCTTATAGTAAATAGAAATATTTCGTCAGTATAGCTCTCTGTCCTCGGCCTGTGACCTGTGACCTATGACCTGTGACCCCTCTCCATGGTGCAGACAAAGTTATGACAACTTTCTCCCTGGCCGACAGCTGCTGTTTATGACCTCCTAATGTCCGGCAGCTGAGAGACCAGCACACAACCGATGAATAAAGTGAAGTCACACACAGCCCCCTGTCACCACCTAACACGCTGGCCTCATAAGCTTTTTTTTATACATTTGCTGGTAGGACCAACAATAGTTTCTTTTTAATTAGCCCAGCTATCATGAGTCAGGGTCTTGAAACGTAGTCAGCTTTTACTGGGATTGTGTGTCTGTGTGGGATGGTTTGTCTATCACGAGAGATGATGGCTGTAAAAAATACATTAAATAAGACGACAAACAAAACAAAAAAAGGATTGCGTTTTTTTTTATGACACGTTTCTGGGCAATAAATATTTTTTACAGTCCACTAATTCAGGCCTGTAAACTTTTACTTTGTTATTGGCGTTATTATTCTATTAGAAGTTAAGGGGGAAATGGGAAGTGTTCGACTCTCACTGTGACTGAGACTCCTTGAAACCGTTGTCATTATAACTTTATTTGTAACCGGCGGGACAAGTGAGCAGCATTATTGCTCTGGTAAACCCTCTGAGAAGTCGCTTTACTGCCTTTTTCTCTCATCAGAAGGGGAGACAGATCTGTTAAAACTGTTAAATGTTACTTTTTAAAACCTCCCTGAAGTGCAAAACTAATTTCAGCTGACCGGGAGGGTGGTGGAACTAGAGAACAGGTGTACACTGGAACCAGGTCTTTTGATTCCAGGTGTATTGTGTGTTTGTCTCTGTGTGTGTGTTTTGTCTTTGATTCGCAGCCAAGCACTTTGACTATGTAATCTTTGAATCAATGTCGTGGCTGACTGAAAGGTAACAAAAGGCCTCAGTTTGGCCAAACCATGGCTGCCTTTCAACCCAGTATTCTATGGCATCCAGCGGAACATTAAAAGATACATTATTTCATTGATTACCTTCACACATTGTGTTTCTGGCTTTGAGACTCTAGAATCACTTTCATGTCAGCAAGTCACCTTCTCTCATTAGTCTCTATGCCAATTTCCAGTGTTTTCACATGTATTTTTCAGACACCTATTTACACAAAAGTTGTGTGCTGTCCTGTCTCACCAGTATGTTGATTTTCGTGGAAAGTAAAGCTTGTGTGTATGGAATGTGCACAGACTTTGTCATCCCCCTTTGACCCATCCCCCGCGTTTGTGTTTGTCTACCTCACCCCACCTGCCACACATGCGTCCCTGTTTTAGCTCCCCTGTCACACACCGGCTCAGCGCTCATCTGTTCCGCATGCCAGTTCTGTTATGATAGCCACTGTTAAATAACACGAGCTAGCTGGCTAGCAGCAGCGCTAATGTTTTTAGCCTCGTAGACAACACAAAGCTTAAGGGCTGGCTGACCACAGCCTGCTGTTGGAATGTCCGCCGCCAGTTACTTTCATCCTCACTGTCTCCGCGGGTCTCACCTCAGTCCTCTCGCGTGCGCCTTCTTATGCACGTCATCCAATAACGTTGTGCGGAGAGTTCCGTTGTTGAAGACAGGAAAAGCATTCATTGTCTGTTTCCTCTGAGAGGATGTGCGGTGACACCAAATGTGCAGTCATACACAAACAAACAGGTAGATTTCATTTTGTGAGAAGTCCCTTTTGAAGTGATTTTCAGACAAAGTCCCGGTTGGTTGAAGGCAATGGGAAGATTGCAGGCAGGATGAAACGGGGGCCTGAGTGATTCTTTGTCGGGGACTTGAGTCATTTGAAACGAGAGAGAAGATTGTTTTAGGGTGTGTTTTATGTGATTTGAATGTGAACAGGCAGCTGCTAGCTTGGCAGTGCCAACTGTAGTTCTTTCATCACCACCACACGCACACGCGCGCGCACACACACACACACACACACACAAATTACACACGTACTCTATGTTGTCAAGCTGTGATTAGAATTTGAACCCATCAGTTGCTCCAATTTCACACACACACGCCATGCACACACACGCACACACATACACTGGCCAACCATGCCCCTCTGACTCGAACCCCACCTACCCTCACTAACACACACACACACACACACATTGTGGTGGCCCTCTTGGATGTCCACCACAGGGAGAGGCCGAATGACTGTCAGTACAGCTGATGTGTCTGTCTCCCCTCAGTAAATTACTCGGTACAGCAGTGTACTGGTGAGAAAAAGGCCTATAAATAGAGTGTGTGTTTTTGTGTGTGTGTGTGTTCCACTCCCTTGCACCTCCTAACCGTCTACATAGCCATCGTGCTCTCCTCATGGTTCCTCTCGTCCTTCAGTGGAACAGGGGCGGCCCGGGAACACAGGGCGGCATGTGACCTAGTTGTCTTGCTGCCATGTCGATGGACAACGCGAGCGCTCCGCATTTCCATAAACAAATAGCAATAAACACAACCAAACAATTTAAGCGTTTTCCGCTTGTAGGCTTCCAGTGTGACACCCCAGGTGGGATACACACACGCACACCTTTCACTCACACACCCACACACTCCGACAGACACACAAACCTCACACAAACCAGCTTTCAAACACACACACACACACAAATCACACTATCACCCATTGTAGCCTTAGCCTCAAGTGCCCGCCACTAGGAGTAGAGCGGGTATGCTGTGCTGCTGCATGATCACTGACGACCCAGAAGGCCAAAGCACACTGCTCCACTGGGCCAGGGTCTGCCCTCAGCCCAGCTACTCATCCTCTCCTCATCCACAACCTTCATTAGCGGGCTAATTACACAGAGGAGGGGAAATGGGATGCCAGCGGCAAAGGAGGGAGGGAGAGAGGGAGAGAGAGAGAGAGGGAGAGAGAGAGGGAATGTGGAAGGGAGAGGGAATGAAGGAGGGAGAGATGTAGAGAATTGGGGGGGGGGGGGGAAGAGGCGAGGGAGAGAAAGCAGAGAGATATAGGAAGCAAAGGAGAAAGAGAGGGGGGGGGGGCGGGCGGTGAGGAGAGAGGTTGTTCCACGTCAGAATGGCAGCGCTCAAAAATAGCCCTGACCTCCCTCATCATCTGCCACCGGCGTCCCCCACCATGTGACCCCAGCGTGCACCCGCGGGACCAAACAGCGAGCAGCTGCAGGGTGTAGGAGTGGGCTTGATTTGGGGGGGCATCCTCACCCCTCCCACAACTGTGCCCCTTGCCCTCCCCAACCCCTGGGTCTTAGCCCTCCTGACGCCCCCTCCCCCACCATAATCACCACCCTAACCACTGTTATTGCTCCATGCCCCTCCTTCTTCTCTGTGCTCACTGCTGGGCCTGCTGGCCATTGCTGACCTAACCCCCCCCCCCCCCCCCCCCCCGCCCCCCACACACACACACACACTTTGTCTCCTCTTCGTACTGGTCAGCAGCCCCAGACTCCTCTCTCTCTTTCTCTCTCTCTTTGTCGCTCGCTCTCACGCCCTCCCTGTCCCTAACTGACGGATTCTGTCGCACAGCTTATCACGGATAAGACAAGTGAACCCTGAGGCATCAGGAAAGACCTCTCCTGACAACCTCTCGCACTGTACACAGTAGGCTACTGTATGTGCGACAACACGACTACCAGTCTCAGTTTTGGTGTTAGCATGCTATCAATTGATATAAAGCAACTGCAGATAAAATGGCAAACACTAGCACGGGCCATAGGCCATCCTTTAATAGTCAGGTGGCTGAGCGGTTAGGGAATCGGGCTAGTAATCAGAAGGTTGCCGGTTCAATTCCCGGTCATGCAAAATTATGTTGTGTCCTTGGGAAAGGCACTTCACCCTACTTGCCTCGGTGGGAATGTCCCTGTACTTACTGTAAGTCTCTCTGGATAAGAGCGTCTGCTAAAATGACAAAAAAATTATAATATTACTCTGTGTGCTAATGCTATGCTAAAAAATACTAGGCTATGCTACCAGTAAGAGTAGAAGACTGAAGACCTGAAAACTCCGATAACGCACCCTTCCCCTCTCCCTCAAAAAGCTTCTGGTTTTTGCCAGGCCATCACAGAAAATAAGAATTTGTTCATAATGATTCTGCCTGGTTAAATAAAGGTTAAAAAAATGTATCAACAGTGCCATGCATGCCGGCATGCTCTTTGGTATCGCTAACGTTCTACGCAGATCGAGACCGCTGATGGAGTCAGAGTGGAGCTGACGTTACGTTACAGTCCTTTCGTGGCTGTTGCATCACACTGAGTTGTCCAGCGCTGAAATAAGTTGTGGACGCCGGCTAATGATGTAAAAATCTCACCTAATCTCACCAATAAAAGAAGCTCTTTGGGGAATCCCAGTAAAACAATGCAGACTTTCAATTTTTTAGACAACACTTTTTTTGGTCTGCCATGCTAAAGCTTTGTGGATTGTTTCGTTTTTTTGACACCTTTATTTTGGATCATGCCTGAGTGTTGCAGCAGTGAGCAAATTGACAAGGTACTTTTCAGTCCTTCTGCAAGAGCATCAAGTACATACAGTATCTCAAACAAGTCCTAAACAATTCACTTGGACTCGCTGTGTTGCATACTAGTGTCAATGTTGACAGTGCCTCAGGGTAGATGTTGTGGGAAGATTAGATGTTTTTCACTGAACCTTCAACAGTGTTTCCAATTGTTGCAGGCCTATTTTTTTTCTCATCCTTACACGACTGCACCGCACCTGAGGACCATGTGACTCATGTGAGTCATGTGACTCAGGTGACTCAGGTGACTCATGTGACGTGACCAAGGACATGCTTGTAGGATGAGTGTAGGATGAGTGTCTCTTCACATGATATAGCACACAGACACACATGCGGGCACACACACACACAGACGTGCACACACAGACAGACACAAGGAAGAGGAGGGGGAGGAAAATGTCTCCAAAATGTGTTTCCATTTCTTAACGAGGTGTTGAGAGCTCTCTGGTTCCCTGTCATTGTGTTGCTAGTGTAGCGCAGCCTAAATTAGCTCAGTAAAAGGGACAGTCTGGGCAGACGGGCTCTATTAGCAGTAGCACAAGCTCATTAAAACAGGAAGTACATACAAACAACACCACCTTTATTTTCTAAAAAGCATTTACAGAATTCCAAACCAGGGGTCATTTCCATTTAAATCTCAAACTTCTTATTTTTTCCTGCCGCGTAGGCTAAGTATACTAAGTGGTTTGCTTTCCGTAGCCTGTGCGTGTTTGTGTGTGTGTGTGTACGTGTTTGTGTGTGTGTGTTTGTGTGCATGTGTGTCTTAGCCTGGCAGTCCCATGCTGTCAATACCTAAGGGACATGCCTGACATGAGGGACACCGGTCTGACACACACACACACACACACACACACACACACACACAGTCTGTCACCTATATACACATAATGATGGACTTACCCTGACTGAGGTATGCTCTGGAGAGTGATGTTATATCGAGAGAGGCTTATTGACACTGGTTCTGTGTGGGGTCTGTGGATTTGTGAGGAAGCCAACTATAGGGGGTGCACAAGAGGCAGGCTAGTCGGAGAGACACTGAGCAAGAACATGCATAGACTCACACTCAAGCGCGCTATCTCGCTTTCTGTCTCTTTCCCACAAACACACTCAACGCACACACCTCATGCAAATGATCCTCCCAACCCAAGATGAAATCCACTCAGCAACAGAGAAAGGGGAAACCTCGACGCTCTCCTGCTCACCATTGTACTGTCTACAGAACCTCCATTTCACATCTCTCTTTTTACCTTTATTCCCTGAACGCACCTCGCCTCCATTATCCTGTAATTGTTGTTGTTCATGGAGACGACAGGGCAACACGGAAAGTGTTGGTCAAACAGACACTATTGGAACCATACACACACACACCATCACCCCCCCTCGCCTGGGTGGTCTGATTGGGCGGTTATGTTAATGCAGATCTCTCCCACTCTCAAGCACGTGTGTGTGTGTTGGGGTAGATGGTGTGGGCCAATCAAACAACATCATTTCTTCTCGGTATTCGTTGGAGCTTCATCCCGAACTAATTAGGTCTGAGAGGAGATGGAGAACATCCATTATGGAGAGTCCATGTGAAGCCTGCTTACCCACGGAACAGTTTACAAAACATCTAGAAACACCCACGCATCACCCTGGGTGTACAGAATCACCATGGAGGAGGAGTTGCTATCGCCGTCTCCTTTACACACCTAAACTGCAGGACTGTTTCATGATTTGCATAGATAGAGGGCTTGTGGTCATTGGATATTTTATTGTAGTCCATATATTTGAACATAGAGTCAAGAGATGATGCCATATAGGAATATAGTCCATAGGAACTCAATAAATAAATGTGAAGTATTAATATTACTTAGCAGTGTAGACAGACCATCAGTGTGCATACCAGAGCCCTGAGTGAAAATGAATCATAGTGTGTCCCACGTCTAACGAGGTGGTTTAGACATAGTAGCCAAGAGGCACTGTCATAATTGTCTTCGATCAGCCCTGATGATTAGAAGACCCTCGCGGACAGCAACACACTGCACATCACTTCAGTGGTGAATACCTTGTCAGGACGAAGGCAAATATTGTCTTTGGAAAGAACTTGTCGACCGTCTAATGATCAAGTGTGACTTACACCTGCATTGTGCCAAACAGGCAAGGTGAGGAAAGAGAGAGAGTAATGGGGTTGTGGTTTTGTTCTGGGTTCACGGGGTCGAGTGGTTAGCATGATCTACATAGCCACATAGCCACTGGCATAATCCCCAGCACAATCAATTATCTAAACACAAGCTCCCTCGAATCCCCCTCAAGGTGTTTCTGACTAAACTCATCAGGCCGTAAAGTGATACAACAACCGTTTGATTACTCGTGCAATTCAGGCGCATTCCTCAATGCTTGTTTAATGAGTAGAAAATGAAGACGAGCCAAACAATGATTCACTCCCCGTCGATCTCACAGGAGATTAAACATATGATCGCCAAAGCGTGCCACTATTAGATAAGCCGTTATGGCGTGATCGTGCGAGTCGTCTCTCAGCAGCGCAGCTGCGCCCGGCAGCACGTCCTGTGTTTTGTCAGCCGGGCTCCGATTGGTCTTGACCTGAGTGGAGGGATGAAGTATGTACCAACCAGGCTTCCTGTTGAGCTGTTGAATCTATTTGTGTTTGCAAGCATGTACAGACAGGAAACTCTGTCATCGTCAACCCCCCCGTCCCCCGTCCCCCCCAAAAAGAAGGAAATGTACTGTACATTTCTGTCATATAACCCAGCATTGACAAACAATTGAAGGGATTTCTTATGTTTATGTTAGACCTGAAGATGAGAATTTTCCATCTGCCAGATTGCTCTGTGCAGTAATGATCTATTATAGCTACTATGTGTTATGTTTTCCAGATACTTGAAAATAGAATATATTTGGCTGTGGGTGTAACATTTTCTTTTAAAAGCATCTGTGTAGTTGTATGCAGATAGTAGTAAACAGTGTCTCGATAAGGACTTAGTGTTGCTGTGGCGCCTTGTGGGTCCACGCTAATTGGATTGCAGTCCATAGGATAGTCAGAGGGAAAGAGAGAGTGGAAGCAGGAAAGAGGACATGTAGGAATAGAGATGGGGTCAAAGGGAACTGTTCACTGCCTGGAGAGAGAGAGATTAAGAGAAAGTCTGTTCGTAAGAGGGAGGGAAAGAGGGTGAAATAGTCAGTGAAAGTGTTTGTATGTGGGGGAGGGAGGGAGGGAGGGAGGGAGAGAGGGAGGGAGGGAGGGAGGGAGGGAGGGGAGGAAGGAGTGGGGCTGAGATACCAAATCCTCCTGAGCACTCCCTCCACATCTGTGTCCGTCTCGCACTCCACGCACACACACGCACACACACGCACACACACGCACACACACACACACACACACACACACACACACACACACACACACACACACTCTCTCTCTCTGCACAGTTAGCAAACACAAGCGCACAGAGTAAAAGCCAGGAAAGCAGACTCTCTCCCGTACAATATCGAGACCAATCTGCCTCCTGCAGAACCTCACACGCTGCTCTCTGTTCTGCTTATCCACAGCACATTTTCCAGAATGACAACCGTGCTCATTCACAGGACAGCTTTTACGACCCTAATACAGATATACAGCGTCTCTCCAGCATCCTAACACCCGCCTAAGCTCTGGTGAGCTAGTGGCTAAAGGCAAAGCAAGCACTATTTACACCATTGTTATCATAAATCCAGATCTACTGTAGATTTGATCACGAGGTCAGTCTGTGGCCCCCTCGTGAACACATCCTAGGAATGCCGTGAACACATCCTAGGAATGCCGTTTCAGTTATTATTCTCTTGGCGAGTTGACAGTGACAGGGGATTGGTTGTGGGCTAATCTGTGAATGGATGGTCATGAAAGGACAGTGTAGCCTCTGGATCATCTTGGATCCGGAATTGAACTGCAAGGTTGACGTTGTTGACTTTTTTGGCTAAGACTGCTGAGGAAGTAAATGATTACATTGTTTGAACTTAATCTGTTTAAACTGAATCACAATTATAGATTATACAATTACAGATTTAGTTTTCCTTAAACGTACTATGTATTGTTTGTAAGAAAGCATCAAGATCATCAAAATGCTTGACTACATCTGAGTGCGAAACGAGTCTTGGCAGATGTTCATGAATTATGAATAACAGTAGATAAATCATCCCCTTTTTACAACATCATTTCAAGGAATGATGGGCGGCAGTCTAACAGATGGTGGCGTGAACGTGCCAGGATTTTTATATGCGTTTTAATATAACGATTTTTAATTAAGGTGCCATTTTCCACGGACGGCTTCATTTGCTATGTCGTTGTTCCATTCATTATAAACAACAGATGTCTGAAACAAAGTTCTAAGGCATTGAACATTAATCTGGTTACACGTGTTCGATATTACAATAAAAGAGTACTTAGGAGTGACTTGTTTCCGCATAAAGTAATTGCCTGTTACTTTATGCCCTGCTGTATGAGGAGGCACCGTCACAGAAGAGATGGTGCACCTTTGTCGGTTCCAGACGTCTTTTTTATTAAGTTTGAGACAAAGCAGAGAGCGTTCGCTGTCCACTCTAACTTGATTAACCCCCCGATCCCTCTGTCTGAGACTAACACAGTGCACCCCTCTAAATAAGACCATTTTCGGGCCTGGGAATTCAATTACACTCGAGACAAAAGCACTGTCTTCAAAAACAATACCCGTCTTCTTCCTGGGCTTTGCCCGTGATATTTCATGCGTGATCTGGTCCAACACTCGAATTTGATCCTTCATCCTATCGGATGCAGTTTTGAAGCGGCTGATATCGCCGCATCGCGCCACGTTTAACAGTTAGCACATTAGTTGGCGCGCAACAGATCCTCCAACAGCTGCTCTCCGCTGACAGGAAGTGACATCCTTTTTTTACGGCTCTCCCTCCACTCCAACATGCTTTTACTGCTTATCACCCTCAACAACCTCACGGTCCCACAGCAGGCGTGTGTAGGCCCGTGTGTTTGTCCGCGACGCAGTGCCGGCCAGGGTCAGCTCCCTTCTTGGGTTCCGAACGTGCATTATCTCCTGGCTTTTGGCTCCCTCTCCACAAAACAAGGTCTCTCGCTTTCTGTCGCTTTTTTTCTCTCGGCGCCGCCGCCTCTGAGCTTTTCCCCTCTCTCTCGTTCTCTCTCTCTCTCTCTCTCTCTCTCTCTCTCTCTATCTATCTCTCGTTTTCTCTCTCTCTCTCTCTCTCTCTCTCTCTCTCTCTCTCTCTCTCTCTCTCTCTCTCTCTCTCTCTCTCTCTCGTTCTCTCTCTCTCGTTCTCTCTCTCTCGTTCTCTCTCTCTCTCCTCTTATTTTCTATCATTTCTATCATCCACCCCCCCCCCCACACACACACACACACTCCTCACCCAAAGATTGCTTTCCCTCTCTTGTCCTTCAATTTTCTTTGAAGAGCTGGCTTTGACATGAAGCGGGCGACTCCTGTATACAGCACATTCAGCTGTGCATTCAGAATTATTTTCTCTTCCACGTGTTTGTCCTGCGTTTGAGAAGGCTTGGTTCTGATCCTCGATCCTGGAGTTTGCTATTCAAACAAACACAGGCATGCTTTCAAAGAAACCCACAGGAAAAAACTTTGTGGAAACATACAGCGACAGCACTGTATAGTACAGCGTGTATATGTACACACACACACACCCAGATACACAGTCAACCACTCCCAAGGATCGAAGAAGAGCAGAAGAGCCTGTGAAGCTGCTGTGTGACTCACAACGTGTGTGTGTGGGTGTGTGTGTGTTGTGTGTGTGTGTGTGGGTGTGCCTGTGTGTGTGCCTGTGTGTGTCTGTGTGTGTGGGTGTGCCTGTGTTAGTGTGACCTCTCTGGACCACTGTGTGTGATACAATGTCTGCAACCGCACCTAACCTCTCTCCCAAGTGCACACGCACACACACACACACACACAGACCCAGTGCTTTCCTACTGTAGCATAGCCTAGGGAAGTGGAATCATAGTTTGAATGTTCTGTGTGGTGTCACACACTGCAGTGCTAGGGTACTGCTTGTGCGTGTGTGTGTGTGTGTGGAGTTGTTTAGTCATCCTCTCACAGTTTGGCAGCACGTGTGGGTTGCCTCTGGAGAAGACGCCGATGATTGTCGTGACACATTTCCATTCACGGGCCCCCCCATCAGCTCAACCATCTCCTCCAGGAAGGGGAGATTATTATTGCCTTCATGTCGACCCCCCCCCCCCCCCCACTCCCCCTAACCCCTCGAGCGCCGGTGCCATAGATATCACCATGAGTCACTCACCTCGGCCGTGAGCCATAGTCCTGGTAGCTATCAGTCCACCCACATGAGAGAGGGGCACACAGAGCTGATACTGAAAACTGTCATCTATGAGAGAGAGGAGAGGGAGATTCAGGATCGGATGCAGGTGGATGTAAAGTCGGATTGCATGCGGGCTGATGACAATTGATGATTCCGAATGTTTCCATTTTACTTTTGTTCTTGGACTTTTTTTTCGGTTTCTGTGCTCTTTATTCGGAGTGAAATTTCTTGCCAGGAGCCGTTTGAGTTTTTCTTTTGCTCAAACTTGCAGAAAGCGAACGACTGAAAAGGGGAAGTTGCGCGCAGCAGAAACTCAGCGGGCGTCTTGAGTACGACCATCAGCTCCAGTGTAGCTAAGCCACTGTAAGAGCCCTGGGTCACCGTTCAACAGAGACAAGCGAAAAAAGGCAGAGAGAGCAAGAGAAATGAGGAAAGAAATTAGGAGGGAGGGAGGGAGAGGGGAAGGAGGGAGGGAGGGAGGGAGGGAGAGATCTGGTGTCCTCCACATGTGTGGCGTGTTAGCGGTGCTCTCAGTCTGATCTGACACGGTTTCAACGGGAGCTTTTGGGGAGCGAATCCATTTGTTTCGGACCGGCCTCTCCAATTCCCCCCCGCCCCCTCGACACAAATTAGTCCTCTCGTTTGAATAATCGCAACAACAACAAAAAAAGACTTGACGTGTTTATTTAAAATATGGGAGAAAGCCTGGCTGTGAGCAGTTGGAGGGGGGGGGGGGGGGGGGAGTCAAGCTGGAACCTCTGGAACAGCCTATTGCGTGTGGGCTTTATCAAAGCCTCGGCACAAACACTGACAGTATGTGACAGAATCTTACGTGGATCACGCCCGCGTTGTGCCTTGTTGAGGATTACGCCGCGTTGGTTCGGACTTTGTGCCCCAGCGCGACCCTCGTCGTACCACAGGCCAGAGAGGGCAGAGCTGCTGGTGTGACCGTGGGGCCCAGCCAATCACACGTCGGGGGAGTAGATCCTCTGCAGCGTTTGATTGGTCGCTGCTGGTCGTCCGTCGGCGGATGCCTTTGTCAGTTTCACATTCTGTACGAAGACAGTGGCCCTCGCATGCGAGGCTGTCCTGATGCCTCCAGCAGCTTATGCTATTTACAGATAATAGCCTTCAGTCTCTCTCTCTCTCTCTTTCCCCCTCTCTCCACATTGTTCTCCCTCTTTCACTGTACATCTCTCTCGCTTCTTTCAGTGTCCATCTCCATCTATCTCTCCGCCCCTCTTTCTCTCCCTCGCCCTGAGAGTGCAACAGAAACAACCAATCTGCATCCGTCTGCCTCATTAAGTTCAACAGATTGGAGCTCATCCGGCCTAAAAACGACGCGCAATCGGAGTTGGATGGATCGAAAATGGATCTGGACAGCGGCGCTTTGCACAGCACAAACTCCTCCCGCAGATAAGTCATCCATGCAGGTCTCCCCTCGATGGGGTTGAGAAGAGAGAGAGAGAGAGAGAGGGAGAGAGAGGGAGAGAGAGGGAGAGAGAGAGGGGGAAGGGGAGAGGGAGGGGGAGGGGGAGAGCGGCGTTGTGTATTTCTGAGTGGCATGCAGTGATTGTGAAATGTCTTCTTTTTTTTAAAGACAATTGGCACTTATCAGGAGGGTGCCTGTGGCAATTACGCAGAAATGAAGTGGAACTGGAGAAGTGCTTTGGGCATAGAAGCGTGAGGGGAAATTGGGTTGAAAACTTTGCATGAAATTATCCCAAGAGCGAAGAGGTGCTTCTAACTACAGCCTTCTGTAGTTAGAAGCAGGGGGGGGGGGGGTCATCGCCAACACCAGAGTCCTGACAACACCCTTTCTGAGAAACCATCTCCCTAACCCTTCTGTTCCTCTCTACCTCTCTGGTACTACAGACCACACAGGCTTCATCCCCATTTCCAACCCCAGCCAAAGGCCACCAATGCCAGGCTGGGGGTTGCCCCCCCACACACACACACACACACACTTCTCTTTCTCTCTGGGGTTGTGAAGTCCTAAGTCCAAGCCAGCTGTTCCACTTCCCAGGCCAATTAAAACAAGCTGTTCCACTGTGCGACGGCTGCCACTGCTCCCACCACCGCCGCTGCTTTGGATGACGGTTCCTCCACCATCTCTTCCCCCCCAATCCCCAAGTTCCTGTAGTTCTCTGATGGCCTAACTATTAATCAGACACAAATGTTTTTTCTTTTTTTTATGAGCTTCTTACGACCAAGTCGGACAACACACGCCTGACCTTGCCCGGCGCGCCACAAACTCGCGTGAAAAGGTCTATAAGTAGATTTAGGGTATTCTTTTCGACAAGGATTGTCACAGTCATTTGAGCGCACACCGCAACGCCCGACAGATGAACCTACTAGAATAAAAGCAGTTTCTGGGAGGAACCTTGAAATGGCCAACCAGTATATGAAACAATGCTGGAAGCCATGAGGCTCACAAGCTCTCTTTATCCATGTCACATTCCTTCTTGCCTTTCTTCCCCCCCCCCCCCCCCCCCCATTATTCGCTGTAAAAGGTGAAAGAATGGAAGCTGACAGGTAGATGAGGAAACGACCTGATGGGGAAAGAGCCGGAGAGATGGAGCTGTGACAGCGGGGCGGAGAAGGGAAGTAGGAACAAGGGGTGGTTCTAAATGGCATGAGAGGGATTGATGCAGACTGCACCTGTCTCACTCGAAAAGAGCGATAGATTGAGAGAGAGAGAGAGAGAGAGAGAGAGAGAGAGAGAGAGAGAGAGAGAGGGAGGAGAGGGAGAGGGAGAGGGAGAAGGAGAGGGAAAGGGAGAGAGGGAGGGGGAGGGAAAGGGGAGGGAGAGAGAGGAGAGGGAGAGGGAGAGAACTTGGACTGTCACATTGATACACATTGCCATAATACCCCCAGAATTTCACAGACATTAGCTATCCCTAACCCATAACTCTGACTTTCCCTCTGTCTCCCCTGTCGTTGTTTCTCGCTCTCTCTTTGTCTACCTGTCACTTTCAAACTGCGAACACGTACACATTCACAAACTGCGAACACACTCGTAAAGGTGACACCCTGCCCCGGTATTGTTCTTGACCCCAATGCCAGATATGGCCGGGAGCGCAGAGCACTGTTGACATTGACTCAGCGATTTGGAGCCGTCAACCCGAACG
>NW_026911314.1:0-8215 GCF_963692335.1 Osmerus eperlanus | reverse complement strand
TGTTGAGCTTGGCTCCACTCTCCCCCACTGCCCTTGGGCGAGCTGCTGCTGGCTGGCTGGCTGGCTGCTGTAACAGACCTAAATAACAGGCTACCACAGCCCTGCCTCAGCCCCAGACACGGCGGAGCAAACCAACTGCCTGGGTCCCGCTACTCAGAGGGGGGGTGCGGTGAGGGGAGGGGAGCGGAGAGTGGAGAGAGAAGGGAGAGAGAGCAATAGAGAGGTAGGGACCAAGAGCAGGAGGGAGAAGGGAGGAGGGGAAGGGTGGGGGTGATCTGGTTAGAGACACAGAGGGAGAGAAGGGGGGGGGAAACTTTATTCTTTATTCTACTCCTCCTCCGTTTTTTTTCTCTTCTTCTTTTTGTCCCCTCGTTCCTTTTGTGTTTCATATTTCAGCCCCGAACACAAACAAACACAACCCCTCCCCTCTCTACCGCCTCCCCTATTCATATCTGCTCCCTCTTTCCCTCTCTCTCTCCCTCTGCCTCACTCTCTCTGTCCCCCTCTCCTTCTCTGCCTTTACCGCTCGTACCCTCTCATTCGCTCTCATTTTTCTAATTCTCTCGCTCTTTCTCTCTCTCTGTCTGTCCTTCCATTGCACCTCCCCCTCTTCCCCTGCAGTAAACATGAGCCGGCTCTCCTCCCCTCTTTCAGCCCCGTTTCTAATCATAACCATATTAAAGTCCGGTCGCTGGCTGAGCAGGCAGGCAAGCAGGGAGGGAAGGGGGGGGGGGGGGTAGAGGGTTGAGAGAGACAGAAAAAGAGAGGGAGAGAGAGGAAAGACAGAGAGACAGACAGACAGACAGACAGACAGACAGAGACAGATAGATAGATATATAGAGAAAGAGAGATAGAGGGAACATTGTACTGTGGCTCAACCCAGAAACCAGATGCCACGTCCAATCCCTCCCTTTTGTCCGTGTGTTCCAGAGAACACAGGATAGAGCAGTGGTGGAGGGCTTTTTCTAGAAGCGCTTCAACGCCGATTACTATTGGACTCTGCCTTGGCCAGTCCGCCACGCGCATCCAAACTGATAACGACCCCTCAGAACACACACCCTCGCCCCCTCTCCACGCCTGGCCCCGTCGTTCTTCGCCAGTCTGGTGAGATAATGGGAAGAATACGCTCTCGCAATTGAGGAGAAAAACGATGACTACTATTTAAATGTGTAAAGGTGTCACTGATGTGAAGACGTCAAACACCTTTCAGGTCAAATCCCCTGACACAAGCAACTCCCAGGACACCTTTGAATCTTTCTCACACCCTCACTCCACTCAGTCTCGAAATTCATTTCTGGCCCCACCAGTCCCTTCCAGACCACCCTCTAGTGATCATTAATCACAGAAAATCAATAATATATCAATACCTAATTAATACAAAATTTGTCACTGGACCACACTGTTGAGCATCAGATAAATAAGACAAGCGGTGGGCTAAAGCAAACAGCTGAACACAATGGGAGACCGAGCCATGATATATCTGCTCTGGCCTCTCTTGTCTCTCTACCCAACTCATCCGTCTCCCCCTGTCAGGCTGGTTGAAGTGGTACAGCCCGGCAGGCAAAAAAAGACACCATTTCCTGTCAATCTGTGCTGCTGGCAATGCTCTCCATAAACACACACTACCCCCCTCCCTCTCTCTATATATTCCCCTTCTCTCTATACTCCACCCCCCCCCCCCCCTCTCTCTCTATCCCTCTCTTTTTCACGCTCGGGTCCCTTCTTTCTCTCGTTTTCCCTGTTTCATGAAGCAAACATTGTTTTCATGTGGAGGGGATGGTATTTTGGAGAGAAATTGATTGAATGTTTATTGATCTAAAAGACTTCTTCCTTTTCATGGAGCTTGAGTTTATTTTATTTAGTGGGTACACAGACACAGATGCAGACGGATAAACGCGTGTACACACACATTCACTTTAACAGCCCCTTTGTAGCAGCAAACAGTAAAGAACATCAATAGTTTTAGTCTCTTTCTTCATGTAATTGTTACATCCTGAAGCAGGCTTGTTTATGACAGGAACCTGCAACAGAGATGTCTGAGAGGGTTTCCGCAAATACAAGCCACCATCTTCAGAATCTGATAGATACTACCCATAGTTCACCTGATGCATAGCACAACAAAACAGTAGTAGGTGTCATTGGGGTAAAAAAAAACGTATTTGATGTTTAATTGGCACTTTTCTTTTAACTTTTTTGTCATTTAATTTATTCTTTCTTTCTCATTCTCTCTTCCTCTCATTTTGAAAGCAATTCAACCCAAATTCAATTCAAAACCTGTCTCACTTGAGATTTTTTTTCCGATTAAGTCATCATTGACGTGAGTCACATTTTACGAACCGGTAAAATTCTCCTCACACTCTTTTTCTCTCTCTTTCCTGTCTCGTTTTTTTTCTTCGTTTTATTCAATTTTCCTTTTGTAATCAGCATCATGGAAATGTTGATGCTAAGTTGAATTCCCAAACTTTTTTATTATATTAAAGTGCATCTGTTCTGTTTGCCAAATCAACTCTAAAACAATAGTTTAGCAACATAGGCTTGTGTTGTTATCTGCCCACACTTGAACTCCTGTTGTCCCACCCTAAGATTTACGACCCTCTCCTTCTCTTCCTGACTTTAACATTTCTTTTATTGTGTTTTCAGCTCATAATTCATGACAAATAACCCTGACTTCCCCCCCTAGCAGAGCGCTGCGTTATGAAGCAGAGTTTGGATAGAGCCTCCTAAAAGTCTGTGGAGTGAGTTTGGATATTTAATCTACACATCGTCCATAGTGCTGCTGACCCAAGTCCCTCCCTCCCCCCTCCCCTTCCTTCCCTGGCCAGAGTGGCTGAACTCTGCAAGAAACCCCCACTGGGCCACTAACTTTCCCCCCAAACTGATCCTGCCCCTCCTCCAGGTCTCTCTCTCTCTCTCTCTCGCACACTATTATGTCTCTATCTGGGTTTATCTTTATTTCTTACTTTAATTCTTCTTTCTTTTCTTTTGGGTTCATCAAGTTCTCTCCTGATCCCTCACTTTTTGCTAGTGTAAATCTTGTGTGTTTGCGTGTGTGCGTGCGCACCTACCTCTTTTCTTCTCTCTTGTCACATTCCTTTCTATAATCATCCAAAAATGTGCCCATGCTCATTCATGAGAATAAAAAAAAAATGCCTTTCCCATATATTCTACCTCTTATAAGGGACACATCCACATGCATCCAGTCTTGTCAACTAAATTTTATTTCATCTTCTGTCCTAAAACTCACCACAACTTTCCATTCCTCACTATATTTATTTTAAACACAACATAAGATACAGTAGAATAATCATGGGGTCTTAGCAGTGTAATAGTTAAACAGTAGTATCTCTGTGAATCAGGTTCTGCTCCTTGCCGATAGCAGTTCCAGATAAGATGTACACAACGCACTGTCGTCATGTCCTTGGTATACAGTCCTTTCTTATGGCCCACTAACATGTCATCGAGTGTCAGGCTATAAACAAAAAAAGCCTATCTGACTGAGTCCAGGTTTGGAGCCTGTGTTACTTGGCATGGGGATTCTGAAAGGAATGCAGTGCTTTTCCATAGCATGTGTGCAGTGTGTGTGGACGTGCTGAAACAGATTGGTGGTGTTGATTGAGACACAAAACACCACTGTGGAGAACCCTCCCACTCTGGGCAGCTCTCAGGTTACCAGCACACACGCATCCACACGAGCATGCGCACACACGTGCACAAGCGTGCACGCGTACACACACACACACTTCTGAAACCCACACACATTTCAAGCTGATTAATACTGTAACGCACATACACACCTGCTCACACACTTGAACATCAGAGAGCGCAACATTTCCAACTGAAACTTGCACACGCATTGAGTGTCAGCCCAGTGACTCCAAAACACATCGATCAAGCGTGTCTTGTTCTGATGGGAATGTGTGTTACCATGGTGTTACCGTGGCCCAGCAATCCTAACATGCTTTCTCCTGGACATCCATCACCTCCATCATGCTACCACAGCATCATACACATGTTCCGTTCTGAAAAGACAAGTAACCTTATCCTGTCATCTAGCTCTCTGTCTCTCACAACGGGTGTGTTTGTGTGTGTGTGTGTGTGTGTGTGTGTGTGTCAGTCCTCAATATATATTCCTGAGACCTGAGACTGTCAGTCTGCAGAGCCGAGGGAGGAGAGTGAGGGCTGAGTTATGTGAAAGGCCTCGTCTCAACCTTTTGGGTCCTCCTCTGTTCACATGCTTGTCCCACAAAAGCCCAACAGAGCTACTTTTCAGGGCCCATTATCGAACTTGGCCATCTTTCAGCGAGGTCTTTTTCACTCTCTGTCTTTCTCTCACTCTCTCTCTCTGTCTGTGGTCTGTCATGACTTTATGCTACTCGTGTTTTGCAGGAGAAAAAAATCCCCCTCCCTCGCCCCCCCACCCCCTCCCCTTTAGCTCCACCCCTTACCTCGTTTCCAAAAGCCCCACCCACTATACATTTAACCTTCCACGCGTCGCGAGAGGCCCCTCCCCTCCCGGTTCGCCATTACCCGATCCCCTTCCTGCACGGACTCGCTGGTGGGTCAGTTCTGAAAACAAACCCCTCCCACTTTTATAAGTCTTTATCTTCATCTGTCATCATGGAGGAGCTGAACAACGCTGTGTGGCCTCTCCCTCACCAACACCTCGACCCTTCTCACGTTACACTCACACACACGCGCACATGCACACACACACACACGTGCACACACATACACACATGCCAGGCCTCAGACACACACATAAAAGTCACATACAGCACATTCAAGTCTATACATACGCTGCACACATACACACACATCCCATTTTGCTCCAGTTAGCCAAAGAAGAAAGATATAGAGATAGGAAATTCAACCATGGTGGAGTACTTGGACAGTTGGAAAGGAGGAGAGAAGAGAGACAGAGAATGAGAGGCATGAGGAGAAGTGGGAAAGAGTGTAAGCCTGCAGGGTTTAGGAGGGATATCGTCCTCAGAGCTGAATATTCCATTTGATACCAATTTCACTAAACTCCCTCCCTTCATCCCTCCCTCTCTCTCCCTCTATTTTCTTTTTCCCTTGCTCTCTGAGCTCATAGAAATGTCTGGAAAACACTTTTATTTATCTTCCTGACGGAGTCACGGACAGCATCCTACGAAAAATGGAACAACGTGACGGCCGGGAATCGATTTCCCTCCCAAAATGCTCACTTGGCTTTCTGGAGCTGTCATCCAGAGGACAGCGGTCGCCCAGGGAGATGAAAGAGCTGGGATGGCAGAAGCAGAGCTGTTTATTAAACCCAGAACTGGCTTTCTATAGACACACACTGATCGAGTCAGACCCCTGGCCAAGTACGACGCAAATGAGTGTGAAGTACATTCATGGCCAAACACACACCCACACACACACACGCACGCATACACACACGTATGCATACACATGCACGTTCACATAGAAACTATTAGGATGTATACAAGTGTGAAAGCATCTAATCAAATCTATCTTGCATCAGTGATTTGACCAGAACGTAATATAGACCACACATACACTCTTTCTGTGTTGCTCACATATAGGTCCATTGAACATCCTATGGAACAGTTATGAACAATCTCATCCCTGTACCCTCTCCATATTAACCATGCCACTCATCATTTTGGATGTCCATTAACTATAATTTAATCTAATGGTCTAGTGAATGATGTCTATAGAAAGACCGAAGGGATCGTACACATATTCATCAGATGTAGACAGTTGCTGTAAATTGCTGGCAAACCAAAATTGTGGCTTTTCCGGAACGTTAGAAAAAAAACTGTTCTCCCAGCAGCAGTGGAACCCCCGAACGCAGCGCGGGTTAAAGCGGACGAAAAAAGAGAGGAAGGTGGAAGTGGGATGTTGTTTGTGCCTGGAAGGAAGTAGCTCTGGAAGGAAGTAGCTCTGGAAGGAAGTAGCTCTGGAAGGAAGTAGCTCTGGACCAGAGAGAGTAATGGCCTCAGCATGTAGGTTTTCACAACCATACACGACTCGCTCTCTCTTATTTTCTTTCCTTCTGTCTTTCTCTCTTGCTTGCCCTAGCGCGCATGCACTGACACGCACTAACACACACTCTAACACACACTCACGCACTAACACACACTCACGCACTAACACACACTCACGCACTAACACACACTCACGCACATGCCTCCCTTACCCGAGGGCCGGGATGAAACCCAACACTTTAACTCCTGTTTTATAAAAATAAATAATGAGGTACAATGTGCTGTTTGTGCTCAACTCCCCCTCCACTTCAGAAACCTTCATTTGACTGTCTCTGCTGTCCTTCTCCCTCTCTTTATGTTCCCCCTCTCTACTCCATCTCATACCACTTCTCACCAGAATGGTTCTTTTTCATAATTCCCCGAGCTCCCTAAGCCAACATGACCTCAATATGTGTGTCTGTGTTAGTGTTCGTGTGTGTGTATGTGTACATATAAGAATGCAATGGGTGTTTTGAATTATGTCACTCCGCATTAAGAATTTTTTTTCCTCTTCTGGAACATACAAGTCCTTTTCACAGCCTACTTGGCTTAGTGGTGGGTGGGTGTGGGTGTGGGTGTGGGTGTGGGTGTGTGTGCGTGTGCGTGAGTGTGTGTGTATATGTGTGCGCGCGCACGTGCCTGCTGTTCCAAACTTCTCCACTGGAGGCACTAAAGACGGCCCAGCCCCTCATACGAGTTCCAACAGGCCGCTCATTCCATTCTATTTATACAATGCCTATTGTTGTAATACACCATGCAGCTATACCTTCTCCACAGTCGTCCTCATTGTCCAACACAGATAACGTGAAACGAAAAGCGCCACCTCAGTTGAAAGCCAGGACCTAGAACAAATGCTACCTTTTGGTCCAGTTCATTATAACCGACAGGAAATGACCTACTAGCTTTTAAAAAAAACATCCCTGTTCAGGGCTGGTCAGAGCCCTGGCCCCTGATTGGTGAAAGCTTGGAGAAGTGTTTCAGGGCTCAGTGGAGATGTTATCACATAGTAAGTGGCGGTAATGGGCTTCCAACTGTTTGTTGGAAGGGCTCCAATAATGATAGAGTTCAACTGATAACAGCCCCCTGAACCCGCCGAGCCGTCAGAGTCTCTTATGGACACACGCACACAGACACAATTACCAGGTGTAGGTATGTAGGCAGGCAGGCAGGCAGGCAGGCGGGTAGGTAGGTAGGTAGGTAGGTAGGCAGGCAGGCGGGTAGGTAGGTAGGTGGGTAGGTGGGTGGGTGGGTGGGTGGGTGGGTGGGTGGGCGGGTGGGTGGGCGGGCGGGCAGGTAGGTAGGTAGGTAGGCAGGCGGGTAGGTAGGTAGGTAGGTAGGTAGGTAGGTCGGTAGGTGGGCGGGCGGGTAGGTAGGTAGGTAGGTAGGTAGGTTGGCAGGTAGGTAGGTAGGTAGGTAGGTAGGTAGGTAGGTAGGTAGGTAGGTGGGCGGGCAGGTAGGTAGGTAGGTTGGCAGGTAGGTTGGCAGGTAGGTAGGTAGGTAGGTAGGTGGTTAGGTAGGTGGGTAGTTGGTGGGTTGGTACTGTAGGTAGGTAGGTGAGTAAGGAGGTAGGTAGGCTAGACCAGAGCTACCTTCATCCTAGCCATTACGCATTGATTACTGAGACAGGCAAGAATGCAGTACTTTAAACATGCACACACACACTCTTTGATTTTTTCAGTCTGGCTCCACAGACAGCTTTGACAACAATGAGCCGTCCTGTTAAGCTAAGTAGTGTGGCCCGAGGAGAACACTTCAGAGCTTTTGTCCTCCTCTGAGTTGCCACGGCGTTGTCAGTAAAGCGACTTGTAACATGCCTTTATGAAAGGAATGTCAATCTCCGTCTTAAAGCCCAAGTTGGAGCTAATTGTAGCTATGATCCCGACTTAAACTTTGACCCCTGTGCTTGACTAAGCCTAGACACAGCTATGTACTCTGTAACCCTGGTCACTGACACAGCTGCTAGTGTTGACATATCAATACAAGCCCTCACGGATGAACCATCAATGCATGTGCAAGCTTGTAGGTCTGTTGTTCATGATTTTTTTGTCTGAACGGATGCCAGCATAGAGCCCAGAGGAGAAGTGCATTTGTCAGTCAGTGCAGGGGGATTTCATTTTGGGTGAGTGTTTTTAATTTCTAGATGAAAGAAAGTCAGAGAGGCTCTGTTTGTGTGTGTGAGTGTGTGTCTACACGCGGGCATGTGA
>NW_026911313.1:0-1000 GCF_963692335.1 Osmerus eperlanus | reverse complement strand
TCTCTGTTTCGCTCTCTCTCTGTTTCTCTCTCTCTTCTATACCTCCCTTCCCCCTTTCTGCATTTTCCTTATTTTCCCGCCAATCCAGTGTATGACTGTGTGAGTTTGTAAGGGGCCTGCAGCAGGGGAAATTTACTCCCGAACAAACACAGTAGATTCCATCTCCCGGGCCAACCCTTACACACACCATCCTTATACACACACCACTCTTACACACACCCTTACACACACCACCCTTACACATACACCTCCACCCTTACACACACATCTCCTACTGTCCTCCACCCCTCTTTCTCCCTGCACCCCTCCTCTCTCTCTCTCTCTCTCTCTCTCTCTCTCTCTCTCTCTCTCTCTTCCTCCACCCATTCTCTCGCACTCTCTGTGTCCCTAGAACATAACCCCAGAACCTAGATCCTGGAATCTAACACTTGCCAGACTAGACCAGACTAGCCCAGACTAGACCAGGCCAGACCAGGCCAGATCAGATTAGCCTAGACTAGACCAGGCCAGACTAGCCCAGGCTAGACCAGGCCAGACCAGACTAGCCCAGACAAAACCAGGTCAGACTAAACTAAACCAGACTATACCAGACCAGGACTACAGCTATCAGAGACAGAGAGACATTTCTCTGGCATCTCTTCTGACTGTATGGCACAGTAAACAGTAACCACAACAACACACACACAACAACACACACACAAACATAAACACGCACTTATACACACACACATAAACACATACACATAAACAAACACAGGAATTCACCCAGTCTCCCTTCTCCAAACCAAACAGAGATTTTGGACAAAAATAAAAACAAGTAAACAAACATCATTAGCATCACTGAAACCCTCCCCTCTGCACTCCACCTCCCTCCTAACCTACTCCCTCTTCTCCTCTCCCCACCCCTCCCTCCCCCCTCCTCTCCCCCGCCCTCCCTCTTCTCCTCCCTTCTCTCTCACTCCCTCCCTCCTCCTACCTCCTAACCCTCTCCCCCCTCCCT
>NW_026911312.1:0-110072 GCF_963692335.1 Osmerus eperlanus | reverse complement strand
GGGCCTGACAAAAAGGGAAGACAAATATGGTCAAAAATCTTAAAATCCAAAACACGCCCGTAGAGGGGACTCTGATGAGCAGACCAGACCAAGTTTGGGGCATGTAGGGCCTTTCTAGGCAGAGTTATGGGCCAGACAAAAAGGGAAGACAAATATGGTCAAAAATCTTAAAATCCAATCCAAAACACGCCCGTAGAGGGGACTCTGATGAGCAGACCAGACCAAGTTTGGGGCATGTAGGGCCTTTCTAGGCAGAGTTATGGGCCGGACAAAAAGGGAAGACAAATATAGTCATTTAAAAAAAAAAATCCAATCCAAAACATGCCCGTAGAGGGGACTCTGATGAGCAGACCAGACCAAGTTTGGGGCATGTAAGGCCTTTCTAGGCAGAGTTATGGGCCAGACAAAAAGGGAAGACAAATATGGTCAAAAATCTTAAAATCCAATCCAAAACACGCCCGTAGAGGGGACTCTGATGAGCAGACCAGACCAAGTTTGGGGCATGTAGGGCCTTTCTAGGCAGAGTTATGGGCCAGACAAAAAGGGAAGACAAATATAGTCATTTAAAAAAAAAAATCCAATCCAAAACATGCCCGTAGAGGGGACTCTGATGAGCAGACCAGACCAAGTTTGGGGCATGTAGGGCCTTTCTAGGCAGAGTTATGGGCCAGACAAAAAGGGAAGACAAATATGGTCAAAAATCTTAAAATCCAATCCAAAACACGCCCGTAGAGGGGACTCTGATGAGCAGACCAGACCAAGTTTGGGGCATGTAGGGCCTTTCTAGGCAGAGTTATGGGCCAGACAAAAAGGGAAGACAAATATAGTCATTTAAAAAAAAAAATCCAATCCAAAACATGCCCGTAGAGGGGACTCTGATGAGCAGACCAGACCAAGTTTGGGGCATGTAGGGCCTTTCTAGGCAGAGTTATGGGCCAGACAAAAAGGGAAGACAAATATGGTCAAAAATCTTAAAATCCAAAACACGCCCGTAGAGGGGACTCTGATGAGCAGACCAGACCAAGTTTGGGGCATGTAGGGCCTTTCTAGGCAGAGTTATGGGCCAGACAAAAAGGGAAGACAAATATGGTCAAAAATCTTAAAATCCAATCCAAAACACGCCCGTAGAGGGGACTCTGATGAGCAGACCAGACCAAGTTTGGGGCATGTAGGGCCTTTCTAGGCAGAGTTATGGGCCGGACAAAAAGGGAAGACAAATATAGTCATTTAAAAAAAAAAATCCAATCTAAAACACGCCCGTAGAGGGGACTCTGATGAGCAGACCAGACCAAGTTTGGGGCATGTAGGGCCTTTCTAGGCAGAGTTATGGGCCAGACAAAAAGGGAAGACAAATATGGTCAAAAATCTTAAAATCCAATCCAAAACACGCCCGTAGAGGGGACTCTGATGAGCAGACCAGACCAAGTTTGGGGCATGTAGGGCCTTTCTATGCAGAGTTATGGGCCAGACAAAAAGGGAAGACAAATATGGTCAAAAATCTTAAAATCCAATCCAAAACACGCCCGTAGAGGGGACTCTGATGAGCAGACCAGACCAAGTTTGGGGCATGTAGGGCCTTTCTAGGCAGAGTTATGGGCCGGACAAAAAGGGAAGACAAATATAGTCATTAAAAAAAAAAAATCCAATCCAAAACACGCCCGTAGAGGGGACTCTGATGAGCAGACCAGACCAAGTTTGGGGCATGTAAGGCCTTTCTAGGCAGAGTTATGGGCCAGACAAAAAGGGAAGACAAATATGGTCAAAAATCTTAAAATCCAATCCAAAACACGCCCGTAGAGGGGACTCTGATGAGCAGACCAGACCAAGTTTGGGGCATGTAGGGCCTTTCTAGGCAGAGTTATGGGCCTGACAAAAAGGGAAGACAAATATGGTCAAAAATCTTAAAATCCAAAACACGCCCGTAGAGGGGACTCTGATGAGCAGACCAGACCAAGTTTGGGGCATGTAGGGCCTTTCTAGGCAGAGTTATGGGCCAGACAAAAAGGGAAGACAAATATGGTCAAAAATCTTAAAATCCAATCCAAAACACGCCCGTAGAGGGGACTCTGATGAGCAGACCAGACCAAGTTTGGGGCATGTAGGGCCTTTCTAGGCAGAGTTATGGGCCGGACAAAAAGGGAAGACAAATATAGTCATTTAAAAAAAAAAATCCAATCCAAAACATGCCCGTAGAGGGGACTCTGATGAGCAGACCAGACCAAGTTTGGGGCATGTAAGGCCTTTCTAGGCAGAGTTATGGGCCAGACAAAAAGGGAAGACAAATATGGTCAAAAATCTTAAAATCCAATCCAAAACACGCCCGTAGAGGGGACTCTGATGAGCAGACCAGACCAAGTTTGGGGCACGTAGGGCCTTTCTAGGCAGAGTTATGGGCCAGACAAAAAGGGAAGACAAATATAGTCATTTAAAAAAAAAAATCCAATCCAAAACATGCCCGTAGAGGGGACTCTGATGAGCAGACCAGACCAAGTTTGGGGCATGTAGGGCCTTTCTAGGCAGAGTTATGGGCCAGACAAAAAGGGAAGACAAATATGGTCAAAAATCTTAAAATCCAATCCAAAACACGCCCGTAGAGGGGACTCTGATGAGCAGACCAGACCAAGTTTGGGGCATGTAGGGCCTTTCTAGGCAGAGTTATGGGCCAGACAAAAAGGGAAGACAAATATAGTCATTTAAAAAAAAAAATCCAATCCAAAACATGCCCGTAGAGGGGACTCTGATGAGCAGACCAGACCAAGTTTGGGGCATGTAGGGCCTTTCTAGGCAGAGTTATGGGCCAGACAAAAAGGGAAGACAAATATGGTCAAAAATCTTAAAATCCAAAACACGCCCGTAGAGGGGACTCTGATGAGCAGACCAGACCAAGTTTGGGGCATGTAGGGCCTTTCTAGGCAGAGTTATGGGCCAGACAAAAAGGGAAGACAAATATGGTCAAAAATCTTAAAATCCAATCCAAAACACGCCCGTAGAGGGGACTCTGATGAGCAGACCAGACCAAGTTTGGGGCATGTAGGGCCTTTCTAGGCAGAGTTATGGGCCGGACAAAAAGGGAAGACAAATATAGTCATTTAAAAAAAAAAATCCAATCTAAAACACGCCCGTAGAGGGGACTCTGATGAGCAGACCAGACCAAGTTTGGGGCATGTAGGGCCTTTCTAGGCAGAGTTATGGGCCAGACAAAAAGGGAAGACAAATATGGTCAAAAATCTTAAAATCCAATCCAAAACACGCCCGTAGAGGGGACTCTGATGAGCAGACCAGACCAAGTTTGGGGCATGTAGGGCCTTTCTATGCAGAGTTATGGGCCAGACAAAAAGGGAAGACAAATATGGTCAAAAATCTTAAAATCCAATCCAAAACACGCCCGTAGAGGGGACTCTGATGAGCAGACCAGACCAAGTTTGGGGCATGTAGGGCCTTTCTAGGCAGAGTTATGGGCCGGACAAAAAGGGAAGACAAATATAGTCATTTAAAAAAAAAATCCAATCCAAAACACGCCCGTAGAGGGGACTCTGATGAGCAGACCAGACCAAGTTTGGGGCATGTAGGGCCTTTCTAGGCAGAGTTATGGGCCGGACAAAAAGGGAAGACAAATATAGTCATTTAAAAAAAAAATCCAATCCAAAACACGCCCGTAGAGGGGACTCTGATGAGCAGACCAGACCAAGTTTGGGGCATGTAGGGCCTTTCTAGGCAGAGTTATGGGCCTGACAAAAAGGGAAGACAAATATGGTCAAAAATCTTAAAATCCAAAACACGCCCGTAGAGGGGACTCTGATGAGCAGACCAGACCAAGTTTGGGGCATGTAGGGCCTTTCTAGGCAGAGTTATGGGCCAGACAAAAAGGGAAGACAAATATGGTCAAAAATCTTAAAATCCAATCCAAAACACGCCCGTAGAGGGGACTCTGATGAGCAGACCAGACCAAGTTTGGGGCATGTAGGGCCTTTCTAGGCAGAGTTATGGGCCGGACAAAAAGGGAAGACAAATATAGTCATTTAAAAAAAAAAATCCAATCCAAAACATGCCCGTAGAGGGGACTCTGATGAGCAGACCAGACCAAGTTTGGGGCATGTAAGGCCTTTCTAGGCAGAGTTATGGGCCAGACAAAAAGGGAAGACAAATATGGTCAAAAATCTTAAAATCCAATCCAAAACACGCCCGTAGAGGGGACTCTGATGAGCAGACCAGACCAAGTTTGGGGCATGTAGGGCCTTTCTAGGCAGAGTTATGGGCCAGACAAAAAGGGAAGACAAATATAGTCATTTAAAAATAAAAATCCAATCCAAAACATGCCCGTAGAGGGGACTCTGATGAGCAGACCAGACCAAGTTTGGGGCATGTAGGGCCTTTCTAGGCAGAGTTATGGGCCAGACAAAAAGGGAAGACAAATATGGTCAAAAATCTTAAAATCCAATCCAAAACACGCCCGTAGAGGGGACTCTGATGAGCAGACCAGACCAAGTTTGGGGCATGTAGGGCCTTTCTAGGCAGAGTTATGGGCCAGACAAAAAGGGAAGACAAATATGGTCAAAAATCTTAAAATCCAATCCAAAACACGCCCGTAGAGGGGACTCTGATGAGCAGACCAGACCAAGTTTGGGGCATGTAGGGCCTTTCTAGGCAGAGTTATGGGCCGGACAAAAAGGGAAGACAAATATAGTCATTTAAAAAAAAAATCCAATCTAAAACACGCCCGTAGAGGGGACTCTGATGAGCAGACCAGACCAAGTTTGGGGCATGTAGGGCCTTTCTAGGCAGAGTTATGGGCCGGACAAAAAGGGAAGACAAATATAGTCATTTAAAAAAAAAAATCCAATCCAAAACATGCCCGTAGAGGGGACTCTGATGAGCAGACCAGACCAAGTTTGGGGCATGTAGGGCCTTTCTAGGCAGAGTTATGGGCCAGACAAAAAGGGAAGACAAATATGGTCAAAAATCTTAAAATCCAATCCAAAACACGCCCGTAGAGGGGACTCTGATGAGCAGACCAGACCAAGTTTGGGGCATGTAGGGCCTTTCTAGGCAGAGTTATGGGCCGGACAAAAAGGGAAGACAAATATAGTCATTTAAAAAAAAAAATCCAATCCAAAACATGCCCGTAGAGGGGACTCTGATGAGCAGACCAGACCAAGTTTGGGGCATGTAAGGCCTTTCTAGGCAGAGTTATGGGCCAGACAAAAAGGGAAGACAAATATGGTCAAAAATCTTAAAATCCAATCCAAAACACGCCCGTAGAGGGGACTCTGATGAGCAGACCAGACCAAGTTTGGGGCATGTAGGGCCTTTCTAGGCAGAGTTATGGGCCAGACAAAAAGGGAAGACAAATATAGTCATTTAAAAATAAAAATCCAATCCAAAACATGCCCGTAGAGGGGACTCTGATGAGCAGACCAGACCAAGTTTGGGGCATGTAGGGCCTTTCTAGGCAGAGTTATGGGCCAGACAAAAAGGGAAGACAAATATGGTCAAAAATCTTAAAATCCAATCCAAAACACGCCCGTAGAGGGGACTCTGATGAGCAGACCAGACCAAGTTTGGGGCATGTAGGGCCTTTCTAGGCAGAGTTATGGGCCAGACAAAAAGGGAAGACAAATATGGTCAAAAATCTTAAAATCCAATCCAAAACACGCCCGTAGAGGGGACTCTGATGAGCAGACCAGACCAAGTTTGGGGCATGTAGGGCCTTTCTAGGCAGAGTTATGGGCCGGACAAAAAGGGAAGACAAATATAGTCATTTAAAAAAAAAATCCAATCTAAAACACGCCCGTAGAGGGGACTCTGATGAGCAGACCAGACCAAGTTTGGGGCATGTAGGGCCTTTCTAGGCAGAGTTATGGGCCGGACAAAAAGGGAAGACAAATATAGTCATTTAAAAAAAAAAATCCAATCCAAAACATGCCCGTAGAGGGGACTCTGATGAGCAGACCAGACCAAGTTTGGGGCATGTAGGGCCTTTCTAGGCAGAGTTATGGGCCAGACAAAAAGGGAAGACAAATATGGTCAAAAATCTTAAAATCCAATCCAAAACACGCCCGTAGAGGGGACTCTGATGAGCAGACCAGACCAAGTTTGGGGCATGTAGGGCCTTTCTAGGCAGAGTTATGGGCCGGACAAAAAGGGAAGACAAATATAGTCATTTAAAAAAAAAAATCCAATCCAAAACATGCCCGTAGAGGGGACTCTGATGAGCAGACCAGACCAAGTTTGGGGCATGTAAGGCCTTTCTAGGCAGAGTTATGGGCCAGACAAAAAGGGAAGACAAATATGGTCAAAAATCTTAAAATCCAATCCAAAACACGCCCGTAGAGGGGACTCTGATGAGCAGACCAGACCAAGTTTGGGGCATGTAGGGCCTTTCTAGGCAGAGTTATGGGCCAGACAAAAAGGGAAGACAAATATAGTCATTTAAAAATAAAAATCCAATCCAAAACATGCCCGTAGAGGGGACTCTGATGAGCAGACCAGACCAAGTTTGGGGCATGTAGGGCCTTTCTAGGCAGAGTTATGGGCCAGACAAAAAGGGAAGACAAATATGGTCAAAAATCTTAAAATCCAATCCAAAACACGCCCGTAGAGGGGACTCTGATGAGCAGACCAGACCAAGTTTGGGGCATGTAGGGCCTTTCTAGGCAGAGTTATGGGCCAGACAAAAAGGGAAGACAAATATGGTCAAAAATCTTAAAATCCAATCCAAAACACGCCCGTAGAGGGGACTCTGATGAGCAGACCAGACCAAGTTTGGGGCATGTAGGGCCTTTCTAGGCAGAGTTATGGGCCAGACAAAAAGGGAAGACAAATATAGTCATTTAAAAAAAAAAATCCAATCTAAAACACGCCCGTAGAGGGGACTCTGATGAGCAGACCAGACCAAGTTTGGGGCATGTAGGGCCTTTCTAGGCAGAGTTATGGGCCGGACAAAAAGGGAAGACAAATATAGTCATTTAAAAAAAAAAATCCAATCCAAAACATGCCCGTAGAGGGGACTCTGATGAGCAGACCAGACCAAGTTTGGGGCATGTAGGGCCTTTCTAGGCAGAGTTATGGGCCAGACAAAAAGGGAAGACAAATATGGTCAAAAATCTTAAAATCAAATCCAAAACACGCCCGTAGAGGGGACTCTGATGAGCAGACCAGACCAAGCTTGGGGCATGTAGGGCCTTTCTAGGCAGAGTTATGGGCCAGACAAAAAGGGAAGACAAATATGGTCAAAAATCTTAAAATCCAATCCAAAACACGCCCGTAGAGGGGACTCTGATGAGCAGACCAGACCAAGTTTGGGGCATGTAGGGCCTTTCTAGGCAGAGTTATGGGCCGGACAAAAAGGGAAGACAAATATGGTCAAAAATCTTAAAATCCAATCCAAAACACGCCCGTAGAGGGGACTCTGATGAGCAGACCAGACCAAGTTTGGGGCATGTAGGGCCTTTCTAGGCAGAGTTATGGGCCGGACAAAAAGGGAAGACAAATATAGTCATTTAAAAAAAAAAATCCAATCCAAAACATGCCCGTAGAGGGGACTCTGATGAGCAGACCAGACCAAGTTTGGGGCATGTAGGGCCTTTCTAGGCAGAGTTATGGGCCAGACAAAAAGGGAAGACAAATATAGTCATTTAAAAAAAAAAATCCAATCCAAAACATGCCCGTAGAGGGGACTCTGATGAGCAGACCAGACCAAGTTTGGGGCATGTAGGGCCTTTCTAGGCAGAGTTATGGGCCAGACAAAAAGGGAAGACAAATATGGTCAAAAATCTTAAAATCCAAAACACGCCCGTAGAGGGGACTCTGATGAGCAGACCAGACCAAGTTTGGGGCATGTAGGGCCTTTCTAGGCAGAGTTATGGGCCAGACAAAAAGGGAAGACAAATATGGTCAAAAATCTTAAAATCCAATCCAAAACACGCCCGTAGAGGGGACTCTGATGAGCAGACCAGACCAAGTTTGGGGCATGTAGGGCCTTTCTATGCAGAGTTATGGGCCAGACAAAAAGGGAAGACAAATATGGTCAAAAATCTTAAAATCCAATCCAAAACACGCCCGTAGAGGGGACTCTGATGAGCAGACCAGACCAAGTTTGGGGCATGTAGGGCCTTTCTAGGCAGAGTTATGGGCCGGACAAAAAGGGAAGACAAATATAGTCATTTAAAAAAAAAAATCCAATCCAAAACATGCCCGTAGAGGGGACTCTGATGAGCAGACCAGACCAAGTTTGGGGCATGTAGGGCCTTTCTAGGCAGAGTTATGGGCCAGACAAAAAGGGAAGACAAATATGGTCAAAAATCTTAAAATCCAAAACACGCCCGTAGAGGGGACTCTGATGAGCAGACCAGACCAAGTTTGGGGCATGTAGGGCCTTTCTAGGCAGAGTTATGGGCCAGACAAAAAGGGAAGACAAATATGGTCAAAAATCTTAAAATCCAATCCAAAACACGCCCGTAGAGGGGACTCTGATGAGCAGACCAGACCAAGTTTGGGGCATGTAGGGCCTTTCTATGCAGAGTTATGGGCCAGACAAAAAGGGAAGACAAATATAGTCATTTAAAAAAAAAAATCCAATCCAAAACATGCCCGTAGAGGGGACTCTGATGAGCAGACCAGACCAAGTTTGGGGCATGTAAGGCCTTTCTAGGCAGAGTTATGGGCCAGACAAAAAGGGAAGACAAATATGGTCAAAAATCTTAAAATCCAATCCAAAACACGCCCGTAGAGGGGACTCTGATGAGCAGACCAGACCAAGTTTGGGGCATGTAGGGCCTTTCTAGGCAGAGTTATGGGCCAGACAAAAAGGGAAGACAAATATAGTCATTTAAAAATAAAAATCCAATCCAAAACATGCCCGTAGAGGGGACTCTGATGAGCAGACCAGACCAAGTTTGGGGCATGTAGGGCCTTTCTAGGCAGAGTTATGGGCCAGACAAAAAGGGAAGACAAATATGGTCAAAAATCTTAAAATCCAATCCAAAACACGCCCGTAGAGGGGACTCTGATGAGCAGACCAGACCAAGTTTGGGGCATGTAGGGCCTTTCTAGGCAGAGTTATGGGCCAGACAAAAAGGGAAGACAAATATGGTCAAAAATCTTAAAATCCAATCCAAAACACGCCCGTAGAGGGGACTCTGATGAGCAGACCAGACCAAGTTTGGGGCATGTAGGGCCTTTCTAGGCAGAGTTATGGGCCGGACAAAAAGGGAAGACAAATATAGTCATTTAAAAAAAAAAATCCAATCCAAAACACGCCCGTAGAGGGGACTCTGATGAGCAGACCAGACCAAGTTTGGGGCATGTAGGGCCTTTCTAGGCAGAGTTATGGGCCGGACAAAAAGGGAAGACAAATATAGTCATTTAAAAAAAAAAATCCAATCCAAAACATGCCCGTAGAGGGGACTCTGATGAGCAGACCAGACCAAGTTTGGGGCATGTAGGGCCTTTCTAGGCAGAGTTATGGGCCAGACAAAAAGGGAAGACAAATATGGTCAAAAATCTTAAAATCCAATCCAAAACACGCCCGTAGAGGGGACTCTGATGAGCAGACCAGACCAAGTTTGGGGCATGTAGGGCCTTTCTAGGCAGAGTTATGGGCCAGACAAAAAGGGAAGACAAATATGGTCATATTATCTTTAAATCCAATCCAAAACAAGCCCGTAGAGGGGACCTCTGATGAGCAGACCAGACCAAGTTTGGGGCATGTAGGGCCTTTCTAGGCAGAGTTATGGGCCAGACAAAAAGGGAAGACAAATATGGTCAAAAATCTTAAAATCCAATCCAAAACACGCCCGTAGAGGGGACTCTGATGAGCAGACCAGACCAAGTTTGGGGCATGTAGGGCCTTTCTAGGCAGAGTTATGGGCCGGACAAAAAGGGAAGACAAATATAGTCATTTAAAAAAAAAAATCCAATCCAAAACATGCCCGTAGAGGGGACTCTGATGAGCAGACCAGACCAAGTTTGGGGCATGTAGGGCCTTTCTAGGCAGAGTTATGGGCCAGACAAAAAGGGAAGACAAATATGGTCAAAAATCTTAAAATCAAATCCAAAACACGCCCGTAGAGGGGACTCTGATGAGCAGACCAGACCAAGTTTGGGGCATGTAGGGCCTTTCTAGGCAGAGTTATGGGCCAGACAAAAAGGGAAGACAAATATAGTCATTTAAAAAAAAAATCCAATCCAAAACATGCCCGTAGAGGGGACTCTGATGAGCAGACCAGACCAAGTTTGGGGCATGTAGGGCCTTTCTAGGCAGAGTTATGGGCCAGACAAAAAGGGAAGACAAATATGGTCAAAAATCTTAAAATCCAATCCAAAACACGCCCGTAGAGGGGACTCTGATGAGCAGACCAGACCAAGTTTGGGGCATGTAGGGCCTTTCTAGGCAGAGTTATGGGCCAGACAAAAAGGGAAGACAAATATGGTCAAAAATCTTAAAATCCAATCCAAAACACGCCCGTAGAGGGGACTCTGATGAGCAGACCAGACCAAGTTTGGGGCATGTAGGGCCTTTCTATGCAGAGTTATGGGCCAGGACAAAAAGGGAAGACAAATATAGTCATTTAAAAAAAAAAATCCAATCCAAAACATGCCCGTAGAGGGGACTCTGATGAGCAGACCAGACCAAGTTTGGGGCATGTAGGGCCTTTCTAGGCAGAGTTATGGGCCAGACAAAAAGGGAAGACAAATATGGTCAAAAATCTTAAAATCCAATCCAAAACACGCCCGTAGAGGGGACTCTGATGAGCAGACCAGACCAAGTTTGGGGCATGTAGGGCCTTTCTAGGCAGAGTTATGGGCCAGACAAAAAGGGAAGACAAATATAGTCATTTAAAAATAAAAATCCAATCCAAAACATGCCCGTAGAGGGGACTCTGATGAGCAGACCAGACCAAGTTTGGGGCATGTAGGGCCTTTCTAGGCAGAGTTATGGGCCAGACAAAAAGGGAAGACAAATATGGTCAAAAATCTTAAAATCCAATCCAAAACACGCCCGTAGAGGGGACTCTGATGAGCAGACCAGACCAAGTTTGGGGCATGTAGGGCCTTTCTAGGCAGAGTTATGGGCCAGACAAAAAGGGAAGACAAATATGGTCAAAAATCTTAAAATCCAATCCAAAACACGCCCGTAGAGGGGACTCTGATGAGCAGACCAGACCAAGTTTGGGGCATGTAGGGCCTTTCTAGGCAGAGTTATGGGCCAGACAAAAAGGGAAGACAAATATAGTCATTTAAAAAAAAAAATCCAATCTAAAACACGCCCGTAGAGGGGACTCTGATGAGCAGACCAGACCAAGTTTGGGGCATGTAGGGCCTTTCTAGGCAGAGTTATGGGCCGGACAAAAAGGGAAGACAAATATAGTCATTTAAAAAAAAAAATCCAATCCAAAACATGCCCGTAGAGGGGACTCTGATGAGCAGACCAGACCAAGTTTGGGGCATGTAGGGCCTTTCTAGGCAGAGTTATGGGCCAGACAAAAAGGGAAGACAAATATGGTCAAAAATCTTAAAATCCAATCCAAAACACGCCCGTAGAGGGGACTCTGATGAGCAGACCAGACCAAGCTTGGGGCATGTAGGGCCTTTCTAGGCAGAGTTATGGGCCAGACAAAAAGGGAAGACAAATATGGTCAAAAATCTTAAATCCAATCCAAAACACGCCCGTAGAGGGGACTCTGATGAGCAGACCAGACCAAGTTTGGGGCATGTAGGGCCTTTCTAGGCAGAGTTATGGGCCGGACAAAAAGGGAAGACAAATATGGTCAAAAATCTTAAAATCCAATCCAAAACACGCCCGTAGAGGGGACTCTGATGAGCAGACCAGACCAAGTTTGGGGCATGTAGGGCCTTTCTAGGCAGAGTTATGGGCCAGACAAAAAGGGAAGACAAATATAGTCATAAAAAAAAAAAATCCAATCCAAAACATGCCCGTAGAGGGGACTCTGATGAGCAGACCAGACCAAGTTTGGGGCATGTAGGGCCTTTCTAGGCAGAGTTATGGGCCAGACAAAAAGGGAAGACAAATATAGTCATTTAAAAAAAAAAATCCAATCCAAAACATGCCCGTAGAGGGGACTCTGATGAGCAGACCAGACCAAGTTTGGGGCATGTAGGGCCTTTCTAGGCAGAGTTATGGGCCAGACAAAAAGGGAAGACAAATATGGTCAAAAATCTTAAAATCCAAAACACGCCCGTAGAGGGGACTCTGATGAGCAGACCAGACCAAGTTTGGGGCATGTAGGGCCTTTCTAGGCAGAGTTATGGGCCAGACAAAAAGGGAAGACAAATATGGTCAAAAATCTTAAAATCCAATCCAAAACACGCCCGTAGAGGGGACTCTGATGAGCAGACCAGACCAAGTTTGGGGCATGTAGGGCCTTTCTATGCAGAGTTATGGGCCAGACAAAAAGGGAAGACAAATATGGTCAAAAATCTTAAAATCCAATCCAAAACACGCCCGTAGAGGGGACTCTGATGAGCAGACCAGACCAAGTTTGGGGCATGTAGGGCCTTTCTAGGCAGAGTTATGGGCCGGACAAAAAGGGAAGACAAATATAGTCATTTAAAAAAAAAAATCCAATCCAAAACATGCCCGTAGAGGGGACTCTGATGAGCAGACCAGACCAAGTTTGGGGCATGTAGGGCCTTTCTAGGCAGAGTTATGGGCCAGACAAAAAGGGAAGACAAATATGGTCAAAAATCTTAAAATCAAATCCAAAACACGCCCGTAGAGGGGACTCTGATGAGCAGACCAGACCAAGTTTGGGGCATGTAGGGCCTTTCTAGGCAGAGTTATGGGCCAGACAAAAAGGGAAGACAAATATAGTCATTTAAAAAAAAAATCCAATCCAAAACATGCCCGTAGAGGGGACTCTGATGAGCAGACCAGACCAAGTTTGGGGCATGTAGGGCCTTTCTAGGCAGAGTTATGGGCCAGACAAAAAGGGAAGACAAATATGGTCAAAAATCTTAAAATCCAAAACACGCCCGTAGAGGGGACTCTGATGAGCAGACCAGACCAAGTTTGGGGCATGTAGGGCCTTTCTAGGCAGAGTTATGGGCCAGACAAAAAGGGAAGACAAATATGGTCAAAAATCTTAAATCCAATCCAAAACACGCCCGTAGAGGGGACTCTGATGAGCAGACCAGACCAAGTTTGGGGCATGTAGGGCCTTTCTATGCAGAGTTATGGGCCAGACAAAAAGGGAAGACAAATATGGTCAAAAATCTTAAAATCCAATCCAAAACACGCCCGTAGAGGGGACTCTGATGAGCAGACCAGACCAAGTTTGGGGCATGTAGGGCCTTTCTAGGCAGAGTTATGGGCCGGACAAAAAGGGAAGACAAATATAGTCATTTAAAAAAAAAATCAAATCCAAAACACGCCCGTAGAGGGGACTCTGATGAGCAGACCAGACCAAGTTTGGGGCATGTAGGGCCTTTCTAGGCAGAGTTATGGGCCAGACAAAAAGGGAAGACAAATATGGTCAAAAATCTTAAAATCCAATCCAAAACACGCCCGTAGAGGGGACTCTGATGAGCAGACCAGACCAAGTTTGGGGCATGTAGGGCCTTTCTAGGCAGAGTTATGGGCCGGACAAAAGGGAAGACAAATATAGTCATTTAAAAAAAAAATCCAATCCAAAACATGCCCGTAGAGGGGACTCTGATGAGCAGACCAGACCAAGTTTGGGGCATGTAGGGCCTTTCTAGGCAGAGTTATGGGCCAGACAAAAAGGGAAGACAAATATGGTCAAAAATCTTAAAATCCAATCCAAAACACGCCCGTAGAGGGGACTCTGATGAGCAGACCAGACCAAGTTTGGGGCATGTAGGGCCTTTCTAGGCAGAGTTATGGGCCGGACAAAAAGGGAAGACAAATATAGTCATTTAAAAAAAAAATCCAATCCAAAACACGCCCGTAGAGGGGACTCTGATGAGCAGACCAGACCAAGTTTGGGGCATGTAGGGCCTTTCTAGGCAGAGTTATGGGCCGGACAAAAAGGGAAGACAATATAGTCATTAAAAAAAAAAATCCAATCCAAAACATGCCCGTAGAGGGGACTCTGATGAGCAGACCAGACCAAGTTTGGGGCATGTAGGGCCTTTCTAGGCAGAGTTATGGGCCAGGACAAAAAGGGAAGACAAATATAGTCATTTAAAAAAAAAAATCCAATCCAAAACATGCCCGTAGAGGGGACTCTGATGAGCAGACCAGACCAAGTTTGGGGCATGTAGGGCCTTTCTAGGCAGAGTTATGGGCCAGACAAAAAGGGAAGACAAATATGGTCAAAAATCTTAAAATCCAAAACACGCCCGTAGAGGGGACTCTGATGAGCAGACCAGACCAAGTTTGGGGCATGTAGGGCCTTTCTAGGCAGAGTTATGGGCCAGACAAAAAGGGAAGACAAATATGGTCAAAAATCTTAAAATCCAATCCAAAACACGCCCGTAGAGGGGACTCTGATGAGCAGACCAGACCAAGTTTGGGGCATGTAGGGCCTTTCTATGCAGAGTTATGGGCCAGACAAAAAGGGAAGACAAATATGGTCAAAAATCTTAAAATCCAATCCAAAACACGCCCGTAGAGGGGACTCTGATGAGCAGACCAGACCAAGTTTGGGGCATGTAGGGCCTTTCTAGGCAGAGTTATGGGCCGGACAAAAAGGGAAGACAAATATAGTCATTTAAAAAAAAAAATCAAATCCAAAACACGCCCGTAGAGGGGACTCTGATGAGCAGACCAGACCAAGTTTGGGGCATGTAGGGCCTTTCTAGGCAGAGTTATGGGCCAGACAAAAAGGGAAGACAAATATGGTCAAAAATCTTAAAATCCAATCCAAAACACGCCCGTAGAGGGGACTCTGATGAGCAGACCAGACCAAGTTTGGGGCATGTAGGGCCTTTCTAGGCAGAGTTATGGGCCGACAAAAAGGGAAGACAAATATAGTCATTTAAAAAAAAAATCCAATCCAAAACATGCCCGTAGAGGGACTCTGATGAGCAGACCAGACCAAGTTTGGGGCATGTAGGGCCTTTCTAGGCAGAGTTATGGGCCAGACAAAAAGGGAAGACAAATATGGTCAAAAATCTTAAAATCCAATCCAAAACACGCCCGTAGAGGGGACTCTGATGAGCAGACCAGACCAAGTTTGGGGCATGTAGGGCCTTTCTAGGCAGAGTTATGGGCCGGACAAAAAGGGAAGACAAATATAGTCATTTAAAAAAAAAATCCAATCCAAAACACGCCCGTAGAGGGGACTCTGATGAGCAGACCAGACCAAGTTTGGGCATGTAGGGCCTTTCTAGGCAGAGTTATGGGCCGGACAAAAAGGGAAGACAAATATAGTCATTTAAAAAAAAAAATCCAATCCAAAACATGCCCGTAGAGGGGACTCTGATGAGCAGACCAGACCAAGTTTGGGGCATGTAGGGCCTTTCTAGGCAGAGTTATGGGCCAGACAAAAGGGAAGACAAATATGGTCAAAAATCTTAAAATCCAATCCAAAACACGCCCGTAGAGGGGACTCTGATGAGCAGACCAGACCAAGTTTGGGGCATGTAGGGCCTTTCTAGGCAGAGTTATGGGCCAGACAAAAAGGGAAGACAAATATGGTCATTTTTTTTTTAAATCCAATCCAAAACATGCCCGTAGAGGGGACCTCTGATGAGCAGACCAGACCAAGTTTGGGGCATGTAGGGCCTTTCTAGGCAGAGTTATGGGCCAGACAAAAAGGGAAGACAAATATGGTCAAAAATCTTAAAATCCAATCCAAAACACGCCCGTAGAGGGGACTCTGATGAGCAGACCAGACCAAGTTTGGGGCATGTAGGGCCTTTCTAGGCAGAGTTATGGGCCGGACAAAAAGGGAAGACAAATATAGTCATTTAAAAAAAAAAATCCAATCCAAAACATGCCCGTAGAGGGGACTCTGATGAGCAGACCAGACCAAGTTTGGGGCATGTAGGGCCTTTCTAGGCAGAGTTATGGGCCAGACAAAAAGGGAAGACAAATATGGTCAAAAATCTTAAAATCAAATCCAAAACACGCCCGTAGAGGGGACTCTGATGAGCAGACCAGACCAAGTTTGGGGCATGTAGGGCCTTTCTAGGCAGAGTTATGGGCCAGACAAAAAGGGAAGACAAATATAGTCATTTAAAAAAAAAAATCCAATCCAAAACATGCCCGTAGAGGGGACTCTGATGAGCAGACCAGACCAAGTTTGGGGCATGTAGGGCCTTTCTAGGCAGAGTTATGGGCCAGACAAAAAGGGAAGACAAATATGGTCAAAAATCTTAAAATCCAAAACACGCCCGTAGAGGGGACTCGAGCAGACCAGACCAAGTTTGGGGCATGTAGGGCCTTTCTAGGCAGAGTTATGGGCCAGACAAAAAGGGAAGACAAATATGGTCAAAAATCTTAAAATCCAATCCAAAACACGCCCGTAGAGGGGACTCTGATGAGCAGACCAGACCAAGTTTGGGGCATGTAGGGCCTTTCTATGCAGAGTTATGGGCCAGACAAAAAGGGAAGACAAATATAGTCATTTAAAAAAAAAAATCCAATCCAAAACATGCCCGTAGAGGGGACTCTGATGAGCAGACCAGACCAAATTTGGGGCATGTAAGGCCTTTCTAGGCAGAGTTATGGGCCAGACAAAAAGGGAAGACAAATATGGTCAAAAATCTTAAAATCCAATCCAAAACACGCCCGTAGAGGGGACTCTGATGAGCAGACCAGACCAAGTTTGGGGCATGTAGGGCCTTTCTAGGCAGAGTTATGGGCCAGACAAAAAGGGAAGACAAATATAGTCATTTAAAAATAAAAATCCAATCCAAAACATGCCCGTAGAGGGGACTCTGATGAGCAGACCAGACCAAGTTTGGGGCATGTAGGGCCTTTCTAGGCAGAGTTATGGGCCAGACAAAAAGGGAAGACAAATATGGTCAAAAATCTTAAAATCCAATCCAAAACACGCCCGTAGAGGGGACTCTGATGAGCAGACCAGACCAAGTTTGGGGCATGTAGGGCCTTTCTAGGCAGAGTTATGGGCCAGACAAAAAGGGAAGACAAATATGGTCAAAAATCTTAAAATCCAATCCAAAACACGCCCGTAGAGGGGACTCTGATGAGCAGACCAGACCAAGTTTGGGGCATGTAGGGCCTTTCTAGGCAGAGTTATGGGCCAGACAAAAAGGGAAGACAAATATAGTCATTTAAAAAAAAAAATCCAATCTAAAACACGCCCGTAGAGGGGACTCTGATGAGCAGACCAGACCAAGTTTGGGGCATGTAGGGCCTTTCTAGGCAGAGTTATGGGCCGGACAAAAAGGGAAGACAAATATAGTCATTTAAAAAAAAAAATCCAATCCAAAACATGCCCGTAGAGGGGACTCTGATGAGCAGACCAGACCAAGTTTGGGGCATGTAGGGCCTTTCTAGGCAGAGTTATGGGCCAGACAAAAAGGGAAGACAAATATGGTCAAAAATCTTAAAATCCAATCCAAAACACGCCCGTAGAGGGGACTCTGATGAGCAGACCAGACCAAGCTTGGGGCATGTAGGGCCTTTCTAGGCAGAGTTATGGGCCAGACAAAAAGGGAAGACAAATATGGTCAAAAATCTTAAAATCCAATCCAAAACACGCCCGTAGAGGGGACTCTGATGAGCAGACCAGACCAAGTTTGGGGCATGTAGGGCCTTTCTAGGCAGAGTTATGGGCCAGACAAAAAGGGAAGACAAATATGGTCAAAAATCTTAAAATCCAATCCAAAACACGCCCGTAGAGGGGACTCTGATGAGCAGACCAGACCAAGTTTGGGGCATGTAGGGCCTTTCTAGGCAGAGTTATGGGCCGGACAAAAAGGGAAGACAAATATAGTCATTTAAAAAAAAAAATCCAATCCAAAACATGCCCATAGAGGGGACTCTGATGAGCAGACCAGACCAAGTTTGGGGCATGTAGGGCCTTTCTAGGCAGAGTTATGGGCCAGACAAAAAGGGAAGACAAATATAGTCATTTAAAAAAAAAAATCCAATCCAAAACATGCCCGTAGAGGGGACTCTGATGAGCAGACCAGACCAAGTTTGGGGCATGTAGGGCCTTTCTAGGCAGAGTTATGGGCCAGACAAAAAGGGAAGACAAATATGGTCAAAAATCTTAAAATCCAAAACACGCCCGTAGAGGGGACTCTGATGAGCAGACCAGACCAAGTTTGGGGCATGTAGGGCCTTTCTAGGCAGAGTTATGGGCCAGACAAAAAGGGAAGACAAATATGGTCAAAAATCTTAAAATCCAATCCAAAACACGCCCGTAGAGGGGACTCTGATGAGCAGACCAGACCAAGTTTGGGGCATGTAGGGCCTTTCTATGCAGAGTTATGGGCCAGACAAAAAGGGAAGACAAATATAGTCATTTAAAAAAAAAAATCCAATCCAAAACATGCCCGTAGAGGGGACTCTGATGAGCAGACCAGACCAAGTTTGGGGCATGTAAGGCCTTTCTAGGCAGAGTTATGGGCCAGACAAAAAGGGAAGACAAATATGGTCAAAAATCTTAAAATCCAATCCAAAACACGCCCGTAGAGGGGACTCTGATGAGCAGACCAGACCAAGTTTGGGGCACGTAGGGCCTTTCTAGGCAGAGTTATGGGCCAGACAAAAAGGGAAGACAAATATAGTCATTTAAAAATAAAAATCCAATCCAAAACATGCCCGTAGAGGGGACTCTGATGAGCAGACCAGACCAAGTTTGGGGCATGTAGGGCCTTTCTAGGCAGAGTTATGGGCCAGACAAAAAGGGAAGACAAATATGGTCAAAAATCTTAAAATCCAATCCAAAACACGCCCGTAGAGGGGACTCTGATGAGCAGACCAGACCAAGTTTGGGGCATGTAGGGCCTTTCTAGGCAGAGTTATGGGCCAGACAAAAAGGGAAGACAAATATGGTCAAAAATCTTAAATCCAATCCAAAACACGCCCGTAGAGGGGACTCTGATGAGCAGACCAGACCAAGTTTGGGGCATGTAGGGCCTTTCTAGGCAGAGTTATGGGCCAGACAAAAAGGGAAGACAAATATAGTCATTTAAAAAAAAAAATCCAATCTAAAACACGCCCGTAGAGGGGACTCTGATGAGCAGACCAGACCAAGTTTGGGGCATGTAGGGCCTTTCTAGGCAGAGTTATGGGCCGGACAAAAAGGGAAGACAAATATAGTCATTTAAAAAAAAAATCCAATCCAAAACATGCCCGTAGAGGGGACTCTGATGAGCAGACCAGACCAAGTTTGGGGCATGTAGGGCCTTTCTAGGCAGAGTTATGGGCCAGACAAAAAGGGAAGACAAATATGGTCAAAAATCTTAAAATCCAATCCAAAACACGCCCGTAGAGGGGACTCTGATGAGCAGACCAGACCAAGCTTGGGGCATGTAGGGCCTTTCTAGGCAGAGTTATGGGCCAGACAAAAAGGGAAGACAAATATGGTCAAAAATCTTAAAATCCAATCCAAAACACGCCCGTAGAGGGGACTCTGATGAGCAGACCAGACCAAGTTTGGGGCATGTAGGGCCTTTCTAGGCAGAGTTATGGGCCAGACAAAAAGGGAAGACAAATATGGTCAAAAATCTTAAAATCCAATCCAAAACACGCCCGTAGAGGGGACTCTGATGAGCAGACCAGACCAAGTTTGGGGCATGTAGGGCCTTTCTAGGCAGAGTTATGGGCCGGACAAAAAGGGAAGACAAATATAGTCATTTAAAAAAAAAAATCCAATCCAAAACATGCCCGTAGAGGGGACTCTGATGAGCAGACCAGACCAAGTTTGGGGCATGTAGGGCCTTTCTAGGCAGAGTTATGGGCCAGACAAAAAGGGAAGACAAATATAGTCATTTAAAAAAAAAAATCCAATCCAAAACATGCCCGTAGAGGGGACTCTGATGAGCAGACCAGACCAAGTTTGGGGCATGTAGGGCCTTTCTAGGCAGAGTTATGGGCCAGACAAAAAGGGAAGACAAATATGGTCAAAAATCTTAAAATCCAATCCAAAACACGCCCGTAGAGGGGACTCTGATGAGCAGACCAGACCAAGTTTGGGGCATGTAGGGCCTTTCTATGCAGAGTTATGGGCCAGACAAAAAGGGAAGACAAATATGGTCAAAAATCTTAAAATCCAATCCAAAACACGCCCGTAGAGGGGACTCTGATGAGCAGACCAGACCAAGTTTGGGGCATGTAGGGCCTTTCTAGGCAGAGTTATGGGCCGGACAAAAAGGGAAGACAAATATAGTCATTTAAAAAAAAAAATCCAATCCAAAACATGCCCGTAGAGGGGACTCTGATGAGCAGACCAGACCAAGTTTGGGGCATGTAGGGCCTTTCTAGGCAGAGTTATGGGCCAGACAAAAAGGGAAGACAAATATGGTCAAAAATCTTAAAATCCAATCCAAAACACGCCCGTAGAGGGGACTCTGATGAGCAGACCAGACCAAGTTTGGGGCATGTAGGGCCTTTCTAGGCAGAGTTATGGGCCAGACAAAAAGGGAAGACAAATATAGTCATTTAAAAAAAAAAATCCAATCCAAAACATGCCCGTAGAGGGGACTCTGATGAGCAGACCAGACCAAGTTTGGGGCATGTAGGGCCTTTCTAGGCAGAGTTATGGGCCAGACAAAAAGGGAAGACAAATATGGTCAAAAATCTTAAAATCCAAAACACGCCCGTAGAGGGGACTCTGATGAGCAGACCAGACCAAGTTTGGGGCATGTAGGGCCTTTCTAGGCAGAGTTATGGGCCAGACAAAAAGGGAAGACAAATATGGTCAAAAATCTTAAAATCCAATCCAAAACACGCCCGTAGAGGGGACTCTGATGAGCAGACCAGACCAAGTTTGGGGCATGTAGGGCCTTTCTATGCAGAGTTATGGGCCAGACAAAAAGGGAAGACAAATATGGTCAAAAATCTTAAAATCCAATCCAAAACACGCCCGTAGAGGGGACTCTGATGAGCAGACCAGACCAAGTTTGGGGCATGTAGGGCCTTTCTAGGCAGAGTTATGGGCCGGACAAAAAGGGAAGACAAATATAGTCATTTAAAAAAAAAAATCAAATCCAAAACACGCCCGTAGAGGGGACTCTGATGAGCAGACCAGACCAAGTTTGGGGCATGTAGGGCCTTTCTAGGCAGAGTTATGGGCCAGACAAAAAGGGAAGACAAATATGGTCAAAAATCTTAAAATCAAATCCAAAACACGCCCGTAGAGGGGACTCTGATGAGCAGACCAGACCAAGTTTGGGGCATGTAGGGCCTTTCTAGGCAGAGTTATGGGCCAGACAAAAAGGGAAGACAAATATAGTCATTTAAAAAAAAAAATCCAATCCAAAACATGCCCGTAGAGGGGACTCTGATGAGCAGACCAGACCAAGTTTGGGGCATGTAGGGCCTTTCTAGGCAGAGTTATGGGCCAGACAAAAAGGGAAGACAAATATGGTCAAAAATCTTAAAATCCAAAACACGCCCGTAGAGGGGACTCTGATGAGCAGACCAGACCAAGTTTGGGGCATGTAGGGCCTTTCTAGGCAGAGTTATGGGCCAGACAAAAAGGGAAGACAAATATGGTCAAAAATCTTAAAATCCAATCCAAAACACGCCCGTAGAGGGGACTCTGATGAGCAGACCAGACCAAGTTTGGGGCATGTAGGGCCTTTCTAGGCAGAGTTATGGGCCAGACAAAAAGGGAAGACAAATATGGTCAAAAATCTTAAAATCCAATCCAAAACACGCCCGTAGAGGGGACTCTGATGAGCAGACCAGACCAAGTTTGGGGCATGTAGGGCCTTTCTAGGCAGAGTTATGGGCCGGACAAAAAGGGAAGACAAATATAGTCATTTTTTTTTTAAATCCAATCCAAAACACGCCCGTAGAGGGGACTCTGATGAGCAGACCAGACCAAGTTTGGGGCATGTAGGGCCTTTCTAGGCAGAGTTATGGGCCAGACAAAAAGGGAAGACAAATATGGTCAAAAATCTTAAAATCCAATCCAAAACACGCCCGTAGAGGGGACTCTGATGAGCAGACCAGACCAAGTTTGGGGCATGTAGGGCCTTTCTAGGCAGAGTTATGGGCCAGACAAAAAGGGAAGACAAATATGGTCATTTTTTTTTTTAATCCAATCCAAAACATGCCCGTAGAGGGACCTCTGATGAGCAGACCAGACCAAGTTTGGGGCATGTAGGGCCTTTCTAGGCAGAGTTATGGGCCAGACAAAAAGGGAAGACAAATATGGTCAAAAATCTTAAAATCCAATCCAAAACATGCCCGTAGAGGGGACTCTGATGAGCAGACCAGACCAAGTTTGGGGCATGTAGGGCCTTTCTAGGCAGAGTTATGGGCCGGACAAAAAGGGAAGACAAATATAGTCATTTAAAAAAAAAAATCCAATCCAAAACATGCCCGTAGAGGGGACTCTGATGAGCAGACCAGACCAAGTTTGGGGCATGTAGGGCCTTTCTAGGCAGAGTTATGGGCCAGACAAAAAGGGAAGACAAATATGGTCAAAAATCTTAAAATCAAATCCAAAACACGCCCGTAGAGGGGACTCTGATGAGCAGACCAGACCAAGTTTGGGGCATGTAGGGCCTTTCTAGGCAGAGTTATGGGCCAGACAAAAAGGGAAGACAAATATAGTCATTTAAAAAAAAAAATCCAATCCAAAACATGCCCGTAGAGGGGACTCTGATGAGCAGACCAGACCAAGTTTGGGGCATGTAGGGCCTTTCTAGGCAGAGTTATGGGCCAGACAAAAAGGGAAGACAAATATGGTCAAAAATCTTAAAATCCAAAACACGCCCGTAGAGGGGACTCTGATGAGCAGACCAGACCAAGTTTGGGGCATGTAGGGCCTTTCTAGGCAGAGTTATGGGCCAGACAAAAAGGGAAGACAAATATGGTCAAAAATCTTAAAATCCAATCCAAAACACGCCCGTAGAGGGGACTCTGATGAGCAGACCAGACCAAGTTTGGGGCATGTAGGGCCTTTCTATGCAGAGTTATGGGCCAGACAAAAAGGGAAGACAAATATAGTCATTTAAAAAAAAAAATCCAATCCAAAACATGCCCGTAGAGGGGACTCTGATGAGCAGACCAGACCAAGTTTGGGGCATGTAAGGCCTTTCTAGGCAGAGTTATGGGCCAGACAAAAAGGGAAGACAAATATGGTCAAAAATCTTAAAATCCAATCCAAAACACGCCCGTAGAGGGGACTCTGATGAGCAGACCAGACCAAGTTTGGGGCATGTAGGGCCTTTCTAGGCAGAGTTATGGGCCAGACAAAAAGGGAAGACAAATATAGTCATTTAAAAATAAAAATCCAATCCAAAACATGCCCGTAGAGGGGACTCTGATGAGCAGACCAGACCAAGTTTGGGGCATGTAGGGCCTTTCTAGGCAGAGTTATGGGCCAGACAAAAAGGGAAGACAAATATGGTCAAAAATCTTAAAATCCAATCCAAAACACGCCCGTAGAGGGGACTCTGATGAGCAGACCAGACCAAGTTTGGGGCATGTAGGGCCTTTCTAGGCAGAGTTATGGGCCAGACAAAAAGGGAAGACAAATATGGTCAAAAATCTTAAAATCCAATCCAAAACACGCCCGTAGAGGGGACTCTGATGAGCAGACCAGACCAAGTTTGGGGCATGTAGGGCCTTTCTAGGCAGAGTTATGGGCCAGACAAAAAGGGAAGACAAATATAGTCATTTAAAAAAAAAAATCCAATCTAAAACACGCCCGTAGAGGGGACTCTGATGAGCAGACCAGACCAAGTTTGGGGCATGTAGGGCCTTTCTAGGCAGAGTTATGGGCCGGACAAAAAGGGAAGACAAATATAGTCATTTAAAAAAAAAAATCCAATCCAAAACATGCCCGTAGAGGGGACTCTGATGAGCAGACCAGACCAAGTTTGGGGCATGTAGGGCCTTTCTAGGCAGAGTTATGGGCCAGACAAAAAGGGAAGACAAATATGGTCAAAAATCTTAAAATCCAATCCAAAACACGCCCGTAGAGGGGACTCTGATGAGCAGACCAGACCAAGTTTGGGGCATGTAGGGCCTTTCTAGGCAGAGTTATGGGCCAGACAAAAAGGGAAGACAAATATAGTCATTTAAAAAAAAAAATCCAATCTAAAACACGCCCGTAGAGGGGACTCTGATGAGCAGACCAGACCAAGTTTGGGGCATGTAGGGCCTTTCTAGGCAGAGTTATGGGCCGGACAAAAAGGGAAGACAAATATAGTCATTTAAAAAAAAAAATCCAATCCAAAACATGCCCGTAGAGGGGACTCTGATGAGCAGACCAGACCAAGTTTGGGGCATGTAGGGCCTTTCTAGGCAGAGTTATGGGCCAGACAAAAAGGGAAGACAAATATGGTCAAAAATCTTAAAATCCAATCCAAAACACGCCCGTAGAGGGGACTCTGATGAGCAGACCAGACCAAGCTTGGGGCATGTAGGGCCTTTCTAGGCAGAGTTATGGGCCAGACAAAAAGGGAAGACAAATATGGTCAAAAATCTTAAAATCCAATCCAAAACACGCCCGTAGAGGGGACTCTGATGAGCAGACCAGACCAAGTTTGGGGCATGTAGGGCCTTTCTAGGCAGAGTTATGGGCCGGACAAAAAGGGAAGACAAATATGGTCAAAAATCTTAAAATCCAATCCAAAACACGCCCGTAGAGGGGACTCTGATGAGCAGACCAGACCAAGTTTGGGGCATGTAGGGCCTTTCTAGGCAGAGTTATGGGCCGGACAAAAAGGGAAGACAAATATAGTCATTTAAAAAAAAAAATCCAATCCAAAACATGCCCGTAGAGGGGACTCTGATGAGCAGACCAGACCAAGTTTGGGGCATGTAGGGCCTTTCTAGGCAGAGTTATGGGCCAGACAAAAAGGGAAGACAAATATAGTCATTTAAAAAAAAAAATCCAATCCAAAACATGCCCGTAGAGGGGACTCTGATGAGCAGACCAGACCAAGTTTGGGGCATGTAGGGCCTTTCTAGGCAGAGTTATGGGCCAGACAAAAAGGGAAGACAAATATGGTCAAAAATCTTAAAATCCAATCCAAAACACGCCCGTAGAGGGGACTCTGATGAGCAGACCAGACCAAGTTTGGGGCATGTAGGGCCTTTCTATGCAGAGTTATGGGCCAGACAAAAAGGGAAGACAAATATGGTCAAAAATCTTAAAATCCAATCCAAAACACGCCCGTAGAGGGGACTCTGATGAGCAGACCAGACCAAGTTTGGGGCATGTAGGGCCTTTCTAGGCAGAGTTATGGGCCGGACAAAAAGGGAAGACAAATATAGTCATTTAAAAAAAAAAATCCAATCCAAAACATGCCCGTAGAGGGGACTCTGATGAGCAGACCAGACCAAGTTTGGGGCATGTAGGGCCTTTCTAGGCAGAGTTATGGGCCAGACAAAAAGGGAAGACAAATATGGTCAAAAATCTTAAAATCAAATCCAAAACACGCCCGTAGAGGGGACTCTGATGAGCAGACCAGACCAAGTTTGGGGCATGTAGGGCCTTTCTAGGCAGAGTTATGGGCCAGACAAAAAGGGAAGACAAATATAGTCATTTAAAAAAAAAAATCCAATCCAAAACATGCCCGTAGAGGGGACTCTGATGAGCAGACCAGACCAAGTTTGGGGCATGTAGGGCCTTTCTAGGCAGAGTTATGGGCCAGACAAAAAGGGAAGACAAATATGGTCAAAAATCTTAAAATCCAAAACACGCCCGTAGAGGGGACTCTGATGAGCAGACCAGACCAAGTTTGGGGCATGTAGGGCCTTTCTAGGCAGAGTTATGGGCCAGACAAAAAGGGAAGACAAATATGGTCAAAAATCTTAAAATCCAATCCAAAACACGCCCGTAGAGGGGACTCTGATGAGCAGACCAGACCAAGTTTGGGGCATGTAGGGCCTTTCTATGCAGAGTTATGGGCCAGACAAAAAGGGAAGACAAATATGGTCAAAAATCTTAAAATCCAATCCAAAACACGCCCGTAGAGGGGACTCTGATGAGCAGACCAGACCAAGTTTGGGGCATGTAGGGCCTTTCTAGGCAGAGTTATGGGCCGGACAAAAAGGGAAGACAAATATAGTCATTTAAAAAAAAAAATCAAATCCAAAACACGCCCGTAGAGGGGACTCTGATGAGCAGACCAGACCAAGTTTGGGGCATGTAGGGCCTTTCTAGGCAGAGTTATGGGCCAGACAAAAAGGGAAGACAAATATGGTCAAAAATCTTAAAATCCAATCCAAAACACGCCCGTAGAGGGGACTCTGATGAGCAGACCAGACCAAGTTTGGGGCATGTAGGGCCTTTCTAGGCAGAGTTATGGGCCGGACAAAAAGGGAAGACAAATATAGTCATTTAAAAAAAAAAATCCAATCCAAAACATGCCCGTAGAGGGGACTCTGATGAGCAGACCAGACCAAGTTTGGGGCATGTAGGGCCTTTCTAGGCAGAGTTATGGGCCAGACAAAAAGGGAAGACAAATATGGTCAAAAATCTTAAAATCCAATCCAAAACACGCCCGTAGAGGGGACTCTGATGAGCAGACCAGACCAAGTTTGGGGCATGTAGGGCCTTTCTAGGCAGAGTTATGGGCCAGACAAAAAGGGAAGACAAATATAGTCATTTAAAAATAAAAATCCAATCTAAAACACGCCCGTAGAGGGGACTCTGATGAGCAGACCAGACCAAGTTTGGGGCATGTAGGGCCTTTCTAGGCAGAGTTATGGGCCGGACAAAAAGGGAAGACAAATATAGTCATTTAAAAAAAAAAATCCAATCCAAAACATGCCCGTAGAGGGGACTCTGATGAGCAGACCAGACCAAGTTTGGGGCATGTAGGGCCTTTCTAGGCAGAGTTATGGGCCAGACAAAAAGGGAAGACAAATATGGTCAAAAATCTTAAAATCCAATCCAAAACACGCCCGTAGAGGGGACTCTGATGAGCAGACCAGACCAAGCTTGGGGCATGTAGGGCCTTTCTAGGCAGAGTTATGGGCCAGACAAAAAGGGAAGACAAATATGGTCAAAAATCTTAAAATCCAATCCAAAACACGCCCGTAGAGGGGACTCTGATGAGCAGACCAGACCAAGTTTGAGGCATGTAGGGCCTTTCTAGGCAGAGTTATGGGCCGGACAAAAAGGGAAGACAAATATGGTCAAAAATCTTAAAATCCAATCCAAAACACGCCCGTAGAGGGGACTCTGATGAGCAGACCAGACCAAGTTTGGGGCATGTAGGGCCTTTCTATGCAGAGTTATGGGCCAGACAAAAAGGGAAGACAAATATAGTCATTTAAAAAAAAAAATCCAATCCAAAACATGCCCGTAGAGGGGACTCTGATGAGCAGACCAGACCAAGTTTGGGGCATGTAAGGCCTTTCTAGGCAGAGTTATGGGCCAGACAAAAAGGGAAGACAAATATGGTCAAAAATCTTAAAATCCAATCCAAAACACGCCCGTAGAGGGGACTCTGATGAGCAGACCAGACCAAGTTTGGGGCATGTAGGGCCTTTCTAGGCAGAGTTATGGGCCAGACAAAAAGGGAAGACAAATATAGTCATTTAAAAATAAAAATCCAATCCAAAACATGCCCGTAGAGGGGACTCTGATGAGCAGACCAGACCAAGTTTGGGGCATGTAGGGCCTTTCTAGGCAGAGTTATGGGCCAGACAAAAAGGGAAGACAAATATGGTCAAAAATCTTAAAATCCAATCCAAAACACGCCCGTAGAGGGGACTCTGATGAGCAGACCAGACCAAGTTTGGGGCATGTAGGGCCTTTCTAGGCAGAGTTATGGGCCAGACAAAAAGGGAAGACAAATATGGTCAAAAATCTTAAAATCCAATCCAAAACACGCCCGTAGAGGGGACTCTGATGAGCAGACCAGACCAAGTTTGGGGCATGTAGGGCCTTTCTAGGCAGAGTTATGGGCCAGACAAAAAGGGAAGACAAATATAGTCATTTAAAAAAAAAAATCCAATCTAAAACACGCCCGTAGAGGGGACTCTGATGAGCAGACCAGACCAAGTTTGGGGCATGTAGGGCCTTTCTAGGCAGAGTTATGGGCCGGACAAAAAGGGAAGACAAATATAGTCATTTAAAAAAAAAAATCCAATCCAAAACATGCCCGTAGAGGGGACTCTGATGAGCAGACCAGACCAAGTTTGGGGCATGTAGGGCCTTTCTAGGCAGAGTTATGGGCCAGACAAAAAGGGAAGACAAATATGGTCAAAAATCTTAAAATCCAATCCAAAACACGCCCGTAGAGGGGACTCTGATGAGCAGACCAGACCAAGTTTGGGGCATGTAGGGCCTTTCTAGGCAGAGTTATGGGCCAGACAAAAAGGGAAGACAAATATAGTCATTTAAAAAAAAAAATCCAATCTAAAACACGCCCGTAGAGGGGACTCTGATGAGCAGACCAGACCAAGTTTGGGGCATGTAGGGCCTTTCTAGGCAGAGTTATGGGCCGGACAAAAAGGGAAGACAAATATAGTCATTTAAAAAAAAAAATCCAATCCAAAACATGCCCGTAGAGGGGACTCTGATGAGCAGACCAGACCAAGTTTGGGGCATGTAGGGCCTTTCTAGGCAGAGTTATGGGCCAGACAAAAAGGGAAGACAAATATGGTCAAAAATCTTAAAATCCAATCCAAAACACGCCCGTAGAGGGGACTCTGATGAGCAGACCAGACCAAGCTTGGGGCATGTAGGGCCTTTCTAGGCAGAGTTATGGGCCAGACAAAAAGGGAAGACAAATATGGTCAAAAATCTTAAAATCCAATCCAAAACACGCCCGTAGAGGGGACTCTGATGAGCAGACCAGACCAAGTTTGGGGCATGTAGGGCCTTTCTAGGCAGAGTTATGGGCCGGACAAAAAGGGAAGACAAATATGGTCAAAAATCTTAAAATCCAATCCAAAACACGCCCGTAGAGGGGACTCTGATGAGCAGACCAGACCAAGTTTGGGGCATGTAGGGCCTTTCTAGGCAGAGTTATGGGCCGGACAAAAAGGGAAGACAAATATAGTCATTTAAAAAAAAAAATCCAATCCAAAACATGCCCGTAGAGGGGACTCTGATGAGCAGACCAGACCAAGTTTGGGGCATGTAGGGCCTTTCTAGGCAGAGTTATGGGCCAGACAAAAAGGGAAGACAAATATAGTCATTTAAAAAAAAAAATCCAATCCAAAACATGCCCGTAGAGGGGACTCTGATGAGCAGACCAGACCAAGTTTGGGGCATGTAGGGCCTTTCTAGGCAGAGTTATGGGCCAGACAAAAAGGGAAGACAAATATGGTCAAAAATCTTAAAATCCAATCCAAAACACGCCCGTAGAGGGGACTCTGATGAGCAGACCAGACCAAGTTTGGGGCATGTAGGGCCTTTCTATGCAGAGTTATGGGCCAGACAAAAAGGGAAGACAAATATGGTCAAAAATCTTAAAATCCAATCCAAAACACGCCCGTAGAGGGGACTCTGATGAGCAGACCAGACCAAGTTTGGGGCATGTAGGGCCTTTCTAGGCAGAGTTATGGGCCGGACAAAAAGGGAAGACAAATATAGTCATTTAAAAAAAAAAATCCAATCCAAAACATGCCCGTAGAGGGGACTCTGATGAGCAGACCAGACCAAGTTTGGGGCATGTAGGGCCTTTCTAGGCAGAGTTATGGGCCAGACAAAAAGGGAAGACAAATATGGTCAAAAATCTTAAAATCAAATCCAAAACACGCCCGTAGAGGGGACTCTGATGAGCAGACCAGACCAAGTTTGGGGCATGTAGGGCCTTTCTAGGCAGAGTTATGGGCCAGACAAAAAGGGAAGACAAATATAGTCATTTAAAAAAAAAAATCCAATCCAAAACATGCCCGTAGAGGGGACTCTGATGAGCAGACCAGACCAAGTTTGGGGCATGTAGGGCCTTTCTAGGCAGAGTTATGGGCCAGACAAAAAGGGAAGACAAATATGGTCAAAAATCTTAAAATCCAAAACACGCCCGTAGAGGGGACTCTGATGAGCAGACCAGACCAAGTTTGGGGCATGTAGGGCCTTTCTAGGCAGAGTTATGGGCCAGACAAAAAGGGAAGACAAATATGGTCAAAAATCTTAAAATCCAATCCAAAACACGCCCGTAGAGGGGACTCTGATGAGCAGACCAGACCAAGTTTGGGGCATGTAGGGCCTTTCTATGCAGAGTTATGGGCCAGACAAAAAGGGAAGACAAATATGGTCAAAAATCTTAAAATCCAATCCAAAACACGCCCGTAGAGGGGACTCTGATGAGCAGACCAGACCAAGTTTGGGGCATGTAGGGCCTTTCTAGGCAGAGTTATGGGCCGGACAAAAAGGGAAGACAAATATAGTCATTTAAAAAAAAAAATCAAATCCAAAACACGCCCGTAGAGGGGACTCTGATGAGCAGACCAGACCAAGTTTGGGGCATGTAGGGCCTTTCTAGGCAGAGTTATGGGCCAGACAAAAAGGGAAGACAAATATGGTCAAAAATCTTAAAATCCAATCCAAAACACGCCCGTAGAGGGGACTCTGATGAGCAGACCAGACCAAGTTTGGGGCATGTAGGGCCTTTCTAGGCAGAGTTATGGGCCGGACAAAAAGGGAAGACAAATATAGTCATTTAAAAAAAAAAATCCAATCCAAAACATGCCCGTAGAGGGGACTCTGATGAGCAGACCAGACCAAGTTTGGGGCATGTAGGGCCTTTCTAGGCAGAGTTATGGGCCAGACAAAAAGGGAAGACAAATATGGTCAAAAATCTTAAAATCCAATCCAAAACACGCCCGTAGAGGGGACTCTGATGAGCAGACCAGACCAAGTTTGGGGCATGTAGGGCCTTTCTAGGCAGAGTTATGGGCCAGACAAAAAGGGAAGACAAATATAGTCATTTAAAAATAAAAATCCAATCTAAAACACGCCCGTAGAGGGGACTCTGATGAGCAGACCAGACCAAGTTTGGGGCATGTAGGGCCTTTCTAGGCAGAGTTATGGGCCGGACAAAAAGGGAAGACAAATATAGTCATTTAAAAAAAAAAATCCAATCCAAAACATGCCCGTAGAGGGGACTCTGATGAGCAGACCAGACCAAGTTTGGGGCATGTAGGGCCTTTCTAGGCAGAGTTATGGGCCAGACAAAAAGGGAAGACAAATATGGTCAAAAATCTTAAAATCCAATCCAAAACACGCCCGTAGAGGGGACTCTGATGAGCAGACCAGACCAAGCTTGGGGCATGTAGGGCCTTTCTAGGCAGAGTTATGGGCCAGACAAAAAGGGAAGACAAATATGGTCAAAAATCTTAAAATCCAATCCAAAACACGCCCGTAGAGGGGACTCTGATGAGCAGACCAGACCAAGTTTGAGGCATGTAGGGCCTTTCTAGGCAGAGTTATGGGCCGGACAAAAAGGGAAGACAAATATGGTCAAAAATCTTAAAATCCAATCCAAAACACGCCCGTAGAGGGGACTCTGATGAGCAGACCAGACCAAGTTTGGGGCATGTAGGGCCTTTCTAGGCAGAGTTATGGGCCGGACAAAAAGGGAAGACAAATATAGTCATTTAAAAAAAAAAATCCAATCCAAAACATGCCCGTAGAGGGGACTCTGATGAGCAGACCAGACCAAGTTTGGGGCATGTAGGGCCTTTCTAGGCAGAGTTATGGGCCAGACAAAAAGGGAAGACAAATATAGTCATTTAAAAAAAAAAATCCAATCCAAAACATGCCCGTAGAGGGGACTCTGATGAGCAGACCAGACCAAGTTTGGGGCATGTAGGGCCTTTCTAGGCAGAGTTATGGGCCAGACAAAAAGGGAAGACAAATATGGTCAAAAATCTTAAAATCCAAAACACGCCCGTAGAGGGGACTCTGATGAGCAGACCAGACCAAGTTTGGGGCATGTAGGGCCTTTCTAGGCAGAGTTATGGGCCAGACAAAAAGGGAAGACAAATATGGTCAAAAATCTTAAAATCCAATCCAAAACACGCCCGTAGAGGGGACTCTGATGAGCAGACCAGACCAAGTTTGGGGCATGTAGGGCCTTTCTAGGCAGAGTTATGGGCCAGACAAAAAGGGAAGACAAATATAGTCATTTAAAAATAAAAATCCAATCTAAAACACGCCCGTAGAGGGGACTCTGATGAGCAGACCAGACCAAGTTTGGGGCATGTAGGGCCTTTCTAGGCAGAGTTATGGGCCGGACAAAAAGGGAAGACAAATATAGTCATTTAAAAAAAAAAATCCAATCCAAAACATGCCCGTAGAGGGGACTCTGATGAGCAGACCAGACCAAGTTTGGGGCATGTAGGGCCTTTCTAGGCAGAGTTATGGGCCAGACAAAAAGGGAAGACAAATATGGTCAAAAATCTTAAAATCCAATCCAAAACACGCCCGTAGAGGGGACTCTGATGAGCAGACCAGACCAAGTTTGGGGCATGTAGGGCCTTTCTAGGCAGAGTTATGGGCCAGACAAAAAGGGAAGACAAATATAGTCATTTAAAAAAAAAAATCCAATCCAAAACATGCCCGTAGAGGGGACTCTGATGAGCAGACCAGACCAAGTTTGGGGCATGTAGGGCCTTTCTAGGCAGAGTTATGGGCCAGACAAAAAGGGAAGACAAATATGGTCAAAAATCTTAAAATCCAAAACACGCCCGTAGAGGGGACTCTGATGAGCAGACCAGACCAAGTTTGGGGCATGTAGGGCCTTTCTAGGCAGAGTTATGGGCCAGACAAAAAGGGAAGACAAATATGGTCAAAAATCTTAAAATCCAATCCAAAACACGCCCGTAGAGGGGACTCTGATGAGCAGACCAGACCAAGCTTGGGGCATGTAGGGCCTTTCTAGGCAGAGTTATGGGCCAGACAAAAAGGGAAGACAAATATGGTCAAAAATCTTAAAATCCAATCCAAAACACGCCCGTAGAGGGGACTCTGATGAGCAGACCAGACCAAGTTTGAGGCATGTAGGGCCTTTCTAGGCAGAGTTATGGGCCGGACAAAAAGGGAAGACAAATATGGTCAAAAATCTTAAAATCCAATCCAAAACACGCCCGTAGAGGGGACTCTGATGAGCAGACCAGACCAAGTTTGGGGCATGTAGGGCCTTTCTAGGCAGAGTTATGGGCCGGACAAAAAGGGAAGACAAATATAGTCATTTAAAAAAAAAAATCCAATCCAAAACATGCCCGTAGAGGGGACTCTGATGAGCAGACCAGACCAAGTTTGGGGCATGTAGGGCCTTTCTAGGCAGAGTTATGGGCCAGACAAAAAGGGAAGACAAATATAGTCATTTAAAAAAAAAAATCCAATCCAAAACATGCCCGTAGAGGGGACTCTGATGAGCAGACCAGACCAAGTTTGGGGCATGTAGGGCCTTTCTAGGCAGAGTTATGGGCCAGACAAAAAGGGAAGACAAATATGGTCAAAAATCTTAAAATCCAAAACACGCCCGTAGAGGGGACTCTGATGAGCAGACCAGACCAAGTTTGGGGCATGTAGGGCCTTTCTAGGCAGAGTTATGGGCCAGACAAAAAGGGAAGACAAATATGGTCAAAAATCTTAAAATCCAATCCAAAACACGCCCGTAGAGGGGACTCTGATGAGCAGACCAGACCAAGTTTGGGGCATGTAGGGCCTTTCTAGGCAGAGTTATGGGCCAGACAAAAAGGGAAGACAAATATAGTCATTTAAAAATAAAAATCCAATCTAAAACACGCCCGTAGAGGGGACTCTGATGAGCAGACCAGACCAAGTTTGGGGCATGTAGGGCCTTTCTAGGCAGAGTTATGGGCCGGACAAAAAGGGAAGACAAATATAGTCATTTAAAAAAAAAAATCCAATCCAAAACATGCCCGTAGAGGGGACTCTGATGAGCAGACCAGACCAAGTTTGGGGCATGTAGGGCCTTTCTAGGCAGAGTTATGGGCCAGACAAAAAGGGAAGACAAATATGGTCAAAAATCTTAAAATCCAATCCAAAACACGCCCGTAGAGGGGACTCTGATGAGCAGACCAGACCAAGTTTGGGGCATGTAGGGCCTTTCTAGGCAGAGTTATGGGCCAGACAAAAAGGGAAGACAAATATAGTCATTTAAAAAAAAAAATCCAATCCAAAACATGCCCGTAGAGGGGACTCTGATGAGCAGACCAGACCAAGTTTGGGGCATGTAGGGCCTTTCTAGGCAGAGTTATGGGCCAGACAAAAAGGGAAGACAAATATGGTCAAAAATCTTAAAATCCAAAACACGCCCGTAGAGGGGACTCTGATGAGCAGACCAGACCAAGTTTGGGGCATGTAGGGCCTTTCTAGGCAGAGTTATGGGCCAGACAAAAAGGGAAGACAAATATGGTCAAAAATCTTAAAATCCAATCCAAAACACGCCCGTAGAGGGGACTCTGATGAGCAGACCAGACCAAGTTTGGGGCATGTAGGGCCTTTCTAGGCAGAGTTATGGGCCAGACAAAAAGGGAAGACAAATATAGTCATTTAAAAATAAAAATCCAATCTAAAACACGCCCGTAGAGGGGACTCTGATGAGCAGACCAGACCAAGTTTGGGGCATGTAGGGCCTTTCTAGGCAGAGTTATGGGCCGGACAAAAAGGGAAGACAAATATAGTCATTTAAAAAAAAAAATCCAATCCAAAACATGCCCGTAGAGGGGACTCTGATGAGCAGACCAGACCAAGTTTGGGGCATGTAGGGCCTTTCTAGGCAGAGTTATGGGCCAGACAAAAAGGGAAGACAAATATGGTCAAAAATCTTAAAATCCAATCCAAAACACGCCCGTAGAGGGGACTCTGATGAGCAGACCAGACCAAGCTTGGGGCATGTAGGGCCTTTCTAGGCAGAGTTATGGGCCAGACAAAAAGGGAAGACAAATATGGTCAAAAATCTTAAAATCCAATCCAAAACACGCCCGTAGAGGGGACTCTGATGAGCAGACCAGACCAAGTTTGAGGCATGTAGGGCCTTTCTAGGCAGAGTTATGGGCCGGACAAAAAGGGAAGACAAATATGGTCAAAAATCTTAAAATCCAATCCAAAACACGCCCGTAGAGGGGACTCTGATGAGCAGACCAGACCAAGTTTGGGGCATGTAGGGCCTTTCTAGGCAGAGTTATGGGCCGGACAAAAAGGGAAGACAAATATAGTCATTTAAAAAAAAAATCCAATCCAAAACATGCCCGTAGAGGGGACTCTGATGAGCAGACCAGACCAAGTTTGGGGCATGTAGGGCCTTTCTAGGCAGAGTTATGGGCCAGACAAAAAGGGAAGACAAATATAGTCATTTAAAAAAAAAAATCCAATCCAAAACATGCCCGTAGAGGGGACTCTGATGAGCAGACCAGACCAAGTTTGGGGCATGTAGGGCCTTTCTAGGCAGAGTTATGGGCCAGACAAAAAGGGAAGACAAATATGGTCAAAAATCTTAAAATCCAAAACACGCCCGTAGAGGGGACTCTGATGAGCAGACCAGACCAAGTTTGGGGCATGTAGGGCCTTTCTAGGCAGAGTTATGGGCCAGACAAAAAGGGAAGACAAATATGGTCAAAAATCTTAAAATCCAATCCAAAACACGCCCGTAGAGGGGACTCTGATGAGCAGACCAGACCAAGCTTGGGGCATGTAGGGCCTTTCTAGGCAGAGTTATGGGCCAGACAAAAAGGGAAGACAAATATGGTCAAAAATCTTAAAATCCAATCCAAAACACGCCCGTAGAGGGGACTCTGATGAGCAGACCAGACCAAGTTTGAGGCATGTAGGGCCTTTCTAGGCAGAGTTATGGGCCGGACAAAAAGGGAAGACAAATATGGTCAAAAATCTTAAAATCCAATCCAAAACACGCCCGTAGAGGGGACTCTGATGAGCAGACCAGACCAAGTTTGGGGCATGTAGGGCCTTTCTAGGCAGAGTTATGGGCCGGACAAAAAGGGAAGACAAATATAGTCATTTAAAAAAAAAAATCCAATCCAAAACATGCCCGTAGAGGGGACTCTGATGAGCAGACCAGACCAAGTTTGGGGCATGTAGGGCCTTTCTAGGCAGAGTTATGGGCCAGACAAAAAGGGAAGACAAATATAGTCATTTAAAAAAAAAAATCCAATCCAAAACATGCCCGTAGAGGGGACTCTGATGAGCAGACCAGACCAAGTTTGGGGCATGTAGGGCCTTTCTAGGCAGAGTTATGGGCCAGACAAAAAGGGAAGACAAATATGGTCAAAAATCTTAAAATCCAATCCAAAACACGCCCGTAGAGGGGACTCTGATGAGCAGACCAGACCAAGTTTGGGGCATGTAGGGCCTTTCTAGGCAGAGTTATGGGCCGGACAAAAAGGGAAGACAAATATAGTCATTTAAAAAAAAAAATCCAATCCAAAACATGCCCGTAGAGGGGACTCTGATGAGCAGACCAGACCAAGTTTGGGGCATGTAGGGCCTTTCTAGGCAGAGTTATGGGCCAGACAAAAAGGGAAGACAAATATGGTCAAAAATCTTAAAATCCAATCCAAAACACGCCCGTAGAGGGGACTCTGATGAGCAGACCAGACCAAGCTTGGGGCATGTAGGGCCTTTCTAGGCAGAGTTATGGGCCAGACAAAAAGGGAAGACAAATATGGTCAAAAATCTTAAAATCCAATCCAAAACACGCCCGTAGAGGGGACTCTGATGAGCAGACCAGACCAAGTTTGAGGCATGTAGGGCCTTTCTAGGCAGAGTTATGGGCCGGACAAAAAGGGAAGACAAATATGGTCAAAAATCTTAAAATCCAATCCAAAACACGCCCGTAGAGGGGACTCTGATGAGCAGACCAGACCAAGTTTGGGGCATGTAGGGCCTTTCTAGGCAGAGTTATGGGCCGGACAAAAAGGGAAGACAAATATAGTCATTTAAAAAAAAAAATCCAATCCAAAACATGCCCGTAGAGGGGACTCTGATGAGCAGACCAGACCAAGTTTGGGGCATGTAGGGCCTTTCTAGGCAGAGTTATGGGCCAGACAAAAAGGGAAGACAAATATAGTCATTTAAAAAAAAAAATCCAATCCAAAACATGCCCGTAGAGGGGACTCTGATGAGCAGACCAGACCAAGTTTGGGGCATGTAGGGCCTTTCTAGGCAGAGTTATGGGCCAGACAAAAAGGGAAGACAAATATGGTCAAAAATCTTAAAATCCAAAACACGCCCGTAGAGGGGACTCTGATGAGCAGACCAGACCAAGTTTGGGGCATGTAGGGCCTTTCTAGGCAGAGTTATGGGCCAGACAAAAAGGGAAGACAAATATGGTCAAAAATCTTAAAATCCAATCCAAAACACGCCCGTAGAGGGGACTCTGATGAGCAGACCAGACCAAGTTTGGGGCATGTAGGGCCTTTCTAGGCAGAGTTATGGGCCAGACAAAAAGGGAAGACAAATATAGTCATTTAAAAATAAAAATCCAATCTAAAACACGCCCGTAGAGGGGACTCTGATGAGCAGACCAGACCAAGTTTGGGGCATGTAGGGCCTTTCTAGGCAGAGTTATGGGCCGGACAAAAAGGGAAGACAAATATAGTCATTTAAAAAAAAAAATCCAATCCAAAACATGCCCGTAGAGGGGACTCTGATGAGCAGACCAGACCAAGTTTGGGGCATGTAGGGCCTTTCTAGGCAGAGTTATGGGCCAGACAAAAAGGGAAGACAAATATGGTCAAAAATCTTAAAATCCAATCCAAAACACGCCCGTAGAGGGGACTCTGATGAGCAGACCAGACCAAGTTTGGGGCATGTAGGGCCTTTCTAGGCAGAGTTATGGGCCAGACAAAAAGGGAAGACAAATATAGTCATTTAAAAAAAAAAATCCAATCCAAAACATGCCCGTAGAGGGGACTCTGATGAGCAGACCAGACCAAGTTTGGGGCATGTAGGGCCTTTCTAGGCAGAGTTATGGGCCAGACAAAAAGGGAAGACAAATATGGTCAAAAATCTTAAAATCCAAAACACGCCCGTAGAGGGGACTCTGATGAGCAGACCAGACCAAGTTTGGGGCATGTAGGGCCTTTCTAGGCAGAGTTATGGGCCAGACAAAAAGGGAAGACAAATATGGTCAAAAATCTTAAAATCCAATCCAAAACACGCCCGTAGAGGGGACTCTGATGAGCAGACCAGACCAAGTTTGGGGCATGTAGGGCCTTTCTAGGCAGAGTTATGGGCCAGACAAAAAGGGAAGACAAATATAGTCATTTAAAAATAAAAATCCAATCTAAAACACGCCCGTAGAGGGGACTCTGATGAGCAGACCAGACCAAGTTTGGGGCATGTAGGGCCTTTCTAGGCAGAGTTATGGGCCGGACAAAAAGGGAAGACAAATATAGTCATTTAAAAAAAAAAATCCAATCCAAAACATGCCCGTAGAGGGGACTCTGATGAGCAGACCAGACCAAGTTTGGGGCATGTAGGGCCTTTCTAGGCAGAGTTATGGGCCAGACAAAAAGGGAAGACAAATATGGTCAAAAATCTTAAAATCCAATCCAAAACACGCCCGTAGAGGGGACTCTGATGAGCAGACCAGACCAAGCTTGGGGCATGTAGGGCCTTTCTAGGCAGAGTTATGGGCCAGACAAAAAGGGAAGACAAATATGGTCAAAAATCTTAAAATCCAATCCAAAACACGCCCGTAGAGGGGACTCTGATGAGCAGACCAGACCAAGTTTGAGGCATGTAGGGCCTTTCTAGGCAGAGTTATGGGCCGGACAAAAAGGGAAGACAAATATGGTCAAAAATCTTAAAATCCAATCCAAAACACGCCCGTAGAGGGGACTCTGATGAGCAGACCAGACCAAGTTTGGGGCATGTAGGGCCTTTCTAGGCAGAGTTATGGGCCGGACAAAAAGGGAAGACAAATATAGTCATTTAAAAAAAAAATCCAATCCAAAACATGCCCGTAGAGGGGACTCTGATGAGCAGACCAGACCAAGTTTGGGGCATGTAGGGCCTTTCTAGGCAGAGTTATGGGCCAGACAAAAAGGGAAGACAAATATAGTCATTTAAAAAAAAAAATCCAATCCAAAACATGCCCGTAGAGGGGACTCTGATGAGCAGACCAGACCAAGTTTGGGGCATGTAGGGCCTTTCTAGGCAGAGTTATGGGCCAGACAAAAAGGGAAGACAAATATGGTCAAAAATCTTAAAATCCAAAACACGCCCGTAGAGGGGACTCTGATGAGCAGACCAGACCAAGTTTGGGGCATGTAGGGCCTTTCTAGGCAGAGTTATGGGCCAGACAAAAAGGGAAGACAAATATGGTCAAAAATCTTAAAATCCAATCCAAAACACGCCCGTAGAGGGGACTCTGATGAGCAGACCAGACCAAGCTTGGGGCATGTAGGGCCTTTCTAGGCAGAGTTATGGGCCAGACAAAAAGGGAAGACAAATATGGTCAAAAATCTTAAAATCCAATCCAAAACACGCCCGTAGAGGGGACTCTGATGAGCAGACCAGACCAAGTTTGAGGCATGTAGGGCCTTTCTAGGCAGAGTTATGGGCCGGACAAAAAGGGAAGACAAATATGGTCAAAAATCTTAAAATCCAATCCAAAACACGCCCGTAGAGGGGACTCTGATGAGCAGACCAGACCAAGTTTGGGGCATGTAGGGCCTTTCTAGGCAGAGTTATGGGCCGGACAAAAAGGGAAGACAAATATAGTCATTTAAAAAAAAAAATCCAATCCAAAACATGCCCGTAGAGGGGACTCTGATGAGCAGACCAGACCAAGTTTGGGGCATGTAGGGCCTTTCTAGGCAGAGTTATGGGCCAGACAAAAAGGGAAGACAAATATAGTCATTTAAAAAAAAAAATCCAATCCAAAACATGCCCGTAGAGGGGACTCTGATGAGCAGACCAGACCAAGTTTGGGGCATGTAGGGCCTTTCTAGGCAGAGTTATGGGCCAGACAAAAAGGGAAGACAAATATGGTCAAAAATCTTAAAATCCAAAACACGCCCGTAGAGGGGACTCTGATGAGCAGACCAGACCAAGTTTGGGGCATGTAGGGCCTTTCTAGGCAGAGTTATGGGCCAGACAAAAAGGGAAGACAAATATGGTCAAAAATCTTAAAATCCAATCCAAAACACGCCCGTAGAGGGGACTCTGATGAGCAGACCAGACCAAGTTTGGGGCATGTAGGGCCTTTCTATGCAGAGTTATGGGCCAGACAAAAAGGGAAGACAAATATGGTCAAAAATCTTAAAATCCAATCCAAAACACGCCCGTAGAGGGGACTCTGATGAGCAGACCAGACCAAGTTTGGGGCATGTAGGGCCTTTCTAGGCAGAGTTATGGGCCGGACAAAAAGGGAAGACAAATATAGTCATTTAAAAAAAAAAATCCAATCCAAAACATGCCCGTAGAGGGGACTCTGATGAGCAGACCAGACCAAGTTTGGGGCATGTAGGGCCTTTCTAGGCAGAGTTATGGGCCAGACAAAAAGGGAAGACAAATATGGTCAAAAATCTTAAAATCAAATCCAAAACACGCCCGTAGAGGGGACTCTGATGAGCAGACCAGACCAAGTTTGGGGCATGTAGGGCCTTTCTAGGCAGAGTTATGGGCCAGACAAAAAGGGAAGACAAATATAGTCATTTAAAAAAAAAAATCCAATCCAAAACATGCCCGTAGAGGGGACTCTGATGAGCAGACCAGACCAAGTTTGGGGCATGTAGGGCCTTTCTAGGCAGAGTTATGGGCCAGACAAAAAGGGAAGACAAATATGGTCAAAAATCTTAAAATCCAAAACACGCCCGTAGAGGGGACTCTGATGAGCAGACCAGACCAAGTTTGGGGCATGTAGGGCCTTTCTAGGCAGAGTTATGGGCCAGACAAAAAGGGAAGACAAATATGGTCAAAAATCTTAAAATCCAATCCAAAACACGCCCGTAGAGGGGACTCTGATGAGCAGACCAGACCAAGTTTGGGGCATGTAGGGCCTTTCTATGCAGAGTTATGGGCCAGACAAAAAGGGAAGACAAATATGGTCAAAAATCTTAAAATCCAATCCAAAACACGCCCGTAGAGGGGACTCTGATGAGCAGACCAGACCAAGTTTGGGGCATGTAGGGCCTTTCTAGGCAGAGTTATGGGCCGGACAAAAAGGGAAGACAAATATAGTCATTTAAAAAAAAAAATCAAATCCAAAACACGCCCGTAGAGGGGACTCTGATGAGCAGACCAGACCAAGTTTGGGGCATGTAGGGCCTTTCTAGGCAGAGTTATGGGCCAGACAAAAAGGGAAGACAAATATGGTCAAAAATCTTAAAATCCAATCCAAAACACGCCCGTAGAGGGGACTCTGATGAGCAGACCAGACCAAGTTTGGGGCATGTAGGGCCTTTCTAGGCAGAGTTATGGGCCGGACAAAAAGGGAAGACAAATATAGTCATTTAAAAAAAAAAGTCCAATCCAAAACATGCCCGTAGAGGGGACTCTGATGAGCAGACCAGACCAAGTTTGGGGCATGTAGGGCCTTTCTATGCAGAGTTATGGGCCAGACAAAAAGGGAAGACAAATATGGTCAAAAATCTTAAAATCCAATCCAAAACACGCCCGTAGAGGGGACTCTGATGAGCAGACCAGACCAAGTTTGGGGCATGTAGGGCCTTTCTAGGCAGAGTTATGGGCCGGACAAAAAGGGAAGACAAATATAGTCATTTAAAAAAAAAAATCAAATCCAAAACACGCCCGTAGAGGGGACTCTGATGAGCAGACCAGACCAAGTTTGGGGCATGTAGGGCCTTTCTAGGCAGAGTTATGGGCCAGACAAAAAGGGAAGACAAATATGGTCAAAAATCTTAAAATCCAATCCAAAACACGCCCGTAGAGGGGACTCTGATGAGCAGACCAGACCAAGTTTGGGGCATGTAGGGCCTTTCTAGGCAGAGTTATGGGCCGGACAAAAAGGGAAGACAAATATAGTCATTTAAAAAAAAAAATCCAATCCAAAACATGCCCGTAGAGGGGACTCTGATGAGCAGACCAGACCAAGTTTGGGGCATGTAGGGCCTTTCTAGGCAGAGTTATGGGCCAGACAAAAAGGGAAGACAAATATGGTCAAAAATCTTAAAATCCAATCCAAAACACGCCCGTAGAGGGGACTCTGATGAGCAGACCAGACCAAGTTTGGGGCATGTAGGGCCTTTCTAGGCAGAGTTATGGGCCAGACAAAAAGGGAAGACAAATATGGTCATTTTTTTTTTTAATCCAATCCAAAACATGCCCGTAGAGGGACCTCTGATGAGCAGACCAGACCAAGTTTGGGGCATGTAGGGCCTTTCTAGGCAGAGTTATGGGCCAGACAAAAAGGGAAGACAAATATGGTCAAAAATCTTAAAATCCAATCCAAAACATGCCCGTAGAGGGGACTCTGATGAGCAGACCAGACCAAGTTTGGGGCATGTAGGGCCTTTCTAGGCAGAGTTATGGGCCGGACAAAAAGGGAAGACAAATATAGTCATAAAAAAAAAAAGTCCAATACAAAACACGCCCGTAGAGGGGACTCTGATGAGCAGACCAGACCAAGTTTGGGGCATGTAGGGCCTTTCTAGGCAGAGTTATGTGCCAGACAAAAAGGGAAGACAAATATGGTCAAAAATCTTAAAATCCAATCCAAAACATGCCCGTAGAGGGATCACCTGATGAGCAGACCAGACCAAGTTTGGGGCATGTAGGGCCTTTCTAGGCAGAGTTATGGGCCAGACAAAAAGGGAAGACAAATATGGTCAAAAATCTTAAAATCCAATCCAAAACACGCCCGTAGAGGGGACTCTGATGAGCAGACCAGACCAAGTTTGGGGCATGTAGGGCCTTTCTAGGCAGAGTTATGGGCCGGACAAAAAGGGAAGACAAATATAGTCATAATAAAAAAAAAATCCAATCCAAAACACGCCCGTAGAGGGGACTCTGATGAGCAGACCAGACCAAGTTTGGGGCATGTAGGGCCTTTCTAGGCAGAGTTATGGGCCAGACAAAAAGGGAAGACAAATATGGTCAAAAATCTTAAAATCCAATCCAAAACACGCCCGTAGAGGGGACTCTGATGAGCAGACCAGACCAAGTTTGGGGCATGTAGGGCCTTTCTAGGCAGAGTTATGGGCCGGACAAAAAGGGAAGACAAATATAGTCATTTTTAAAAAAAAGTCCAATCCAAAACATGCCCGTAGAGGGGACTCTGATGAGCAGACCAGACCAAGTTTGGGGCATGTAGGGCCTTTCTAGGCAGAGTTATGGGCCTGACAAAAAGGGAAGACAAATATGGTCAAAAATCTTAAAATCCAAAACACGCCCGTAGAGGGGACTCTGATGAGCAGACCAGACCAAGTTTGGGGCATGTAGGGCCTTTCTATGCAGAGTTATGGGCCAGACAAAAAGGGAAGACAAATATGGTCAAAAATCTTAAAATCCAATCCAAAACACGCCCGTAGAGGGGACTCTGATGAGCAGACCAGACCAAGTTTGGGGCATGTAGGTCCTTTCTAGGCAGAGTTATGGGCCGGACAAAAAGGGAAGACAAATATAGTCATTTAAAAAAAAAAATCCAATCCAAAACATGCCCGTAGAGGGGACTCTGATGAGCAGACCAGACCAAGTTTGGGGCATGTAGGGCCTTTCTAGGCAGAGTTATGGGCCGGACAAAAAGGGAAGACAAATATAGTCATAAAAAAAAAAGTCCAATACAAAACACGCCCGTAGAGGGGACTCTGATGAGCAGACCAGACCAAGTTTGGGGCATGTAGGGCCTTTCTAGGCAGAGTTATGTGCCAGACAAAAAGGGAAGACAAATATGGTCAAAAATCTTAAAATCCAATCCAAAACACGCCCGTAGAGGGATCTCTGATGAGCAGACCAGACCAAGTTTGGGGCATGTAGGGCCTTTCTAGGCAGAGTTATGGGCCAGACAAAAAGGGAAGACAAATATGGTCAAAAATCTTAAAATCCAATCCAAAACACGCCCGTAGAGGGGACTCTGATGAGCAGACCAGACCAAGTTTGGGGCATGTAGGGCCTTTCTAGGCAGAGTTATGGGCCGGACAAAAAGGGAAGACAAATATAGTCATAAAAAAAAAAAAATCCAATCCAAAACACGCCCGTAGAGGGGACTCTGATGAGCAGACCAGACCAAGTTTGGGGCATGTAGGGCCTTTCTAGGCAGAGTTATGGGCCAGACAAAAAGGGAAGACAAATATGGTCAAAAATCTTAAAATCCAATCCAAAACACGCCCGTAGAGGGGACTCTGATGAGCAGACCAGACCAAGTTTGGGGCATGTAGGGCCTTTCTAGGCAGAGTTATGGGCCGGACAAAAAGGGAAGACAAATATAGTCATTTTTAAAAAAAAGTCCAATCCAAAACATGCCCGTAGAGGGGACTCTGATGAGCAGACCAGACCAAGTTTGGGGCATGTAGGGCCTTTCTAGGCAGAGTTATGGGCCTGACAAAAAGGGAAGACAAATATGGTCAAAAATCTTAAAATCCAAAACACGCCCGTAGAGGGGACTCTGATGAGCAGACCAGACCAAGTTTGGGGCATGTAGGGCCTTTCTATGCAGAGTTATGGGCCAGACAAAAAGGGAAGACAAATATGGTCAAAAATCTTAAAATCCAATCCAAAACACGCCCGTAGAGGGGACTCTGATGAGCAGACCAGACCAAGTTTGGGGCATGTAGGGCCTTTCTAGGCAGAGTTATGGGCCGGACAAAAAGGGAAGACAAATATAGTCATTTAAAAAAAAAATCCAATCCAAAACATGCCCGTAGAGGGGACTCTGATGAGCAGACCAGACCAAGTTTGGGGCATGTAGGGCCTTTCTAGGCAGAGTTATGGGCCAGACAAAAAGGGAAGACAAATATGGTCAAAAATCTTAAAATCCAATCCAAAACACGCCCGTAGAGGGGACTCTGATGAGCAGACCAGACCAAGTTTGGGGCATGTAGGGCCTTTCTAGGCAGAGTTATGGGCCGGACAAAAAGGGAAGACAAATATAGTCATTTAAAAAAAAAAATCCAATCCAAAACACGCCCGTAGAGGGGACTCTGATGAGCAGACCAGACCAAGTTTGGGGCATGTAGGGCCTTTCTAGGCAGAGTTATGGGCCAGACAAAAAGGGAAGACAAATATGGTCAAAAATCTTAAAATCCAATCCAAAACACGCCCGTAGAGGGGACTCTGATGAGCAGACCAGACCAAGTTTGGGGCATGTAGGGCCTTTCTAGGCAGAGTTATGGGCCGGACAAAAAGGGAAGACAAATATAGTCATTTAAAAAAAAAAATCCAATCCAAAACATGCCCGTAGAGGGGACTCTGATGAGCAGACCAGACCAAGTTTGGGGCATGTAGGGCCTTTCTAGGCAGAGTTATGGGCCAGACAAAAAGGGAAGACAAATATGGTCAAAAATCTTAAAATCCAATCCAAAACACGCCCGTAGAGGGGACTCTGATGAGCAGACCAGACCAAGTTTGGGGCATGTAGGGCCTTTCTAGGCAGAGTTATGGGCCAGACAAAAAGGGAATACAAATATGGTCATTTTTTTTTTAAATCCAATCCAAAACATGCCCGTAGAGGGACCTCTGATGAGCAGACCAGACCAAGTTTGGGGCATGTAGGGCCTTTCTAGGCAGAGTTATGGGCCAGACAAAAAGGGAAGACAAATATGGTCAAAAATCTTAAAATCCAATCCAAAACATGCCCGTAGAGGGGACTCTGATGAGCAGACCAGACCAAGTTTGGGGCATGTAGGGCCTTTCTAGGCAGAGTTATGGGCCGGACAAAAAGGGAAGACAAATATAGTCATAAAAAAAAAAAGTCCAATACAAAACACGCCCGTAGAGGGGACTCTGATGAGCAGACCAGACCAAGTTTGGGGCATGTAGGGCCTTTCTAGGCAGAGTTATGTGCCAGACAAAAAGGGAAGACAAATATGGTCAAAAATCTTAAAATCCAATCCAAAACACGCCCGTAGAGGGGACTCTGATGAGCAGACCAGACCAAGTTTGGGGCATGTAGGGCCTTTCTAGGCAGAGTTATGGGCCAGACAAAAAGGGAAGACAAATATGGTCAAAAATCTTAAAATCCAATCCAAAACACGCCCGTAGAGGGGACTCTGATGAGCAGACCAGACCAAGTTTGGGGCATGTAGGGCCTTTCTAGGCAGAGTTATGGGCCGGACAAAAAGGGAAGACAAATATAGTCATTTAAAAAAAAAAGTCCAATCCAAAACATGCCCGTAGAGGGGACTCTGATGAGCAGACCAGACCAAGTTTGGGGCATGTAGGGCCTTTCTAGGCAGAGTTATGGGCCTGACAAAAAGGGAAGACAAATATGGTCAAAAATCTTAAAATCCAAAACACGCCCGTAGAGGGGACTCTGATGAGCAGACCAGACCAAGTTTGGGGCATGTAGGGCCTTTCTATGCAGAGTTATGGGCCAGACAAAAAGGGAAGACAAATATGGTCAAAAATCTTAAAATCCAATCCAAAACACGCCCGTAGAGGGGACTCTGATGAGCAGACCAGACCAAGTTTGGGGCATGTAGGGCCTTTCTAGGCAGAGTTATGGGCCGGACAAAAAGGGAAGACAAATATAGTCATTTAAAAAAAAAAATCCAATCCAAAACATGCCCGTAGAGGGGACTCTGATGAGCAGACCAGACCAAGTTTGGGGCATGTAGGGCCTTTCTAGGCAGAGTTATGGGCCAGACAAAAAGGGAAGACAAATATGGTCAAAAATCTTAAAATCCAATCCAAAACACGCCCGTAGAGGGGACTCTGATGAGCAGACCAGACCAAGTTTGGGGCATGTAGGGCCTTTCTAGGCAGAGTTATGGGCCGGACAAAAAGGGAAGACAAATATAGTCATTTAAAAAAAAAAATCCAATCCAAAACACGCCCGTAGAGGGGACTCTGATGAGCAGACCAGACCAAGTTTGGGGCATGTAGGGCCTTTCTAGGCAGAGTTATGGGCCAGACAAAAAGGGAAGACAAATATGGTCAAAAATCTTAAAATCCAATCCAAAACACGCCCGTAGAGGGGACTCTGATGAGCAGACCAGACCAAGTTTGGGGCATGTAGGGCCTTTCTAGGCAGAGTTATGGGCCGGACAAAAAGGGAAGACAAATATAGTCATTTAAAAAAAAAAATCCAATCCAAAACATGCCCGTAGAGGGGACTCTGATGAGCAGACCAGACCAAGTTTGGGGCATGTAGGGCCTTTCTAGGCAGAGTTATGGGCCAGACAAAAAGGGAAGACAAATATGGTCAAAAATCTTAAAATCCAATCCAAAACACGCCCGTAGAGGGGACTCTGATGAGCAGACCAGACCAAGTTTGGGGCATGTAGGGCCTTTCTAGGCAGAGTTATGGGCCAGACAAAAAGGGAATACAAATATGGTCATTTTTTTTTTTAATCCAATCCAAAACATGCCCGTAGAGGGACCTCTGATGAGCAGACCAGACCAAGTTTGGGGCATGTAGGGCCTTTCTAGGCAGAGTTATGGGCCAGACAAAAAGGGAAGACAAATATGGTCAAAAATCTTAAAATCCAATCCAAAACATGCCCGTAGAGGGGACTCTGATGAGCAGACCAGACCAAGTTTGGGGCATGTAGGGCCTTTCTAGGCAGAGTTATGGGCCGGACAAAAAGGGAAGACAAATATAGTCATAAAAAAAAAAAAGTCCAATACAAAACACGCCCGTAGAGGGGACTCTGATGAGCAGACCAGACCAAGTTTGGGGCATGTAGGGCCTTTCTAGGCAGAGTTATGTGCCAGACAAAAAGGGAAGACAAATATGGTCAAAAATCTTAAAATCCAATCCAAAACATGCCCGTAGAGGGATCTCTGATGAGCAGACCAGACCAAGTTTGGGGCATGTAGGGCCTTTCTAGGCAGAGTTATGGGCCAGACAAAAAGGGAAGACAAATATGGTCAAAAATCTTAAAATCCAATCCAAAACACGCCCGTAGAGGGGACTCTGATGAGCAGACCAGACCAAGTTTGGGGCATGTAGGGCCTTTCTAGGCAGAGTTATGGGCCGGACAAAAAGGGAAGACAAATATAGTCATTTAAAAAAAAAAATCCAATCCAAAACACGCCCGTAGAGGGGACTCTGATGAGCAGACCAGACCAAGTTTGGGGCATGTAGGGCCTTTCTAGGCAGAGTTATGTGCCAGACAAAAAGGGAAGACAAATATGGTCAAAAATCTTAAAATCCAATCCAAAACACGCCCGTAGAGGGATCTCTGATGAGCAGACCAGACCAAGTTTGGGGCATGTAGGGCCTTTCTAGGCAGAGTTATGGGCCAGACAAAAATGGAAGACAAATATGGTCAAAAATCTTAAAATCCAATCCAAAACACGCCCGTAGAGGGGACTCTGATGAGCAGACCAGACCAAGTTTGGGGCATGTAGGGCCTTTCTAGGCAGAGTTATGGGCCGGACAAAAAGGGAAGACAAATATAGTCATAAAAAAAAAAAAATCCAATCCAAAACACGCCCGTAGAGGGGACTCTGATGAGCAGACCAGACCAAGTTTGGGGCATGTAGGGCCATTCTAGGCAGAGTTATGGGCCAGACAAAAAGGGAAGACAAATTAGTCAAAAATCTTAAAATCCAATCCAAAACACGCCCGTAGAGGGGACTCTGATGAGCAGACCAGACCAAGTTTGGGGCATGTAGGGCCTTTCTAGGCAGAGTTATGGGCCGGACAAAAAGGGAAGACAAATATGGTCATTTTTTTTTTAAATCCAATCCAAAACATGCCCGTAGAGGGACCTCTGATGAGCAGACCAGACCAAGTTTGGGGCATGTAGGGCCTTTCTAGGCAGAGTTATGGGCCAGACAAAAAGGGAAGACAAATATGGTCAAAAATCTTAAAATCCAATCCAAAACACGCCCGTAGAGGGGACTCTGATGAGCAGACCAGACCAAGTTTGGGGCATGTAGGGCCTTTCTAGGCAGAGTTATGGGCCAGACAAAAAGGGAAGACAAATATGGTCAAAAATCTTAAAATCCAATCCAAAACATGCCCGTAGAGGGGACTCTGATGAGTTATGGGCCGGACAAAAAGGGAAGACAAATATGGTCAATTTAAAAAAAAATCCAATCCAAAACATGCCCGTAGAGGGACCTCTGATGAGCAGACCAGACCAAGTTTGGGGCATGTAGGGCCTTTCTAGGCAGAGTTATGGGCCAGACAAAAAGGGAAGACAAATATGGTCAATTTAAAAAAAAATCCAATCCAAAACATGCCCGTAGAGGGACCTCTGATGAGCAGACCAGACCAAGTTTGGGGCATGTAGGGCCTTTCTAGGCAGAGTTATGGGCCAGACAAAAAGGGAAGACAAATATGGTCAAAAATCTTAAAATCCAATCCAAAACATGCCCGTAGAGGGGACTCTGATGAGCAGACCAGAACAAGTTTGGGGCATGTAGGGCCTTTCTAGGCAGAGTTATGGGCCAGACAAAAAGGGAAGACAAATATGGTCATTTAAAAAAAAAATCCAATCCAAAACATGCCCGTAGAGGGACCTCTGATGAGCAGACCAGACCAAGTTTGGGGCATGTAGGGCCTTTCTAGGCAGAGTTATGGGCCAGACAAAAAGGGAAGACAAATATGGTCAAAAATCTTAAAATCCAATCCAAAACACGCCCGTAGAGGGGACTCTGATGAGCAGACCAGACCAAGTTTGGGGCATGTAGGGCCTTTCTAGGCAGAGTTATGGGCCAGACAAAAAGGGAAGACAAATATGGTCAAAAATCTTAAAATCCAATCCAAAACACGCCCGTAGAGGGGACTCTGATGAGCAGACCAGACCAAGTTTGGGGCATGTAGGGCCTTTCTAGGCAGAGTTATGGGCCAGACAAAAAGGGAAGACAAATATGGTCTTTTTTTTTTAAAATCCAATCCAAAACATGCCAGTAGAGGGACCTCTGATGAGCAGACCAGACCAAGTTTGGGGCATGTAGGGCCTTTCTAGGCAGAGTTATGGGCCAGACAAAAAGGGAAGACAAATATGGTAAAAAATCTTAAAATCCAATCCAAAACACGCCCGTAGAGGGGACTCTGATGAGCAGACCAGACCAAGTTTGGGGCATGTAGGGCCTTTCTAGGCAGAGTTATGGGCCGGACAAAAAGGGAAGACAAATATAGTCATTAAAAAAAAAAAATCCAATCCAAAACATGCCCGTAGAGGGGACTCTGATAAGCAGACCAGACCAAGTTTGGGGCATGTAGGGCCTTTCTAGGCAGAGTTATGGGCCAGACAAAAAGGGAAGACAAATATGGTCAAAAATCTTAAAATCCAATCCAAAACACGCCCGTAGAGGGGACTCTGATGAGCAGACCAGACCAAGTTTGGGGCATGTAGGGCCTTTCTAAGCAGAATTATGGGCCGGACAAAAAGGGAAGACAAATATAGTCATAAAAAAAAAAAATCCAATCCAAAACACGCCCGTAGAGGGGACTCTGATGAGCAGACCAGACCAAGTTTGGGGCATGTAGGGCCATTCTAGGCAGAGTTATGGGCCAGACAAAAAGGGAAGACAAATATAGTCAAAAATCTTAAAATCCAATCCAAAACACGCCCGTAGAGGGGACTCTGATGAGCAGACCAGACCAAGTTTGGGGCATGTAGGGCCTTTCTAGGCAGAGTTATGGGCCAGACAAAAAGGGAAGACAAATATGGTCAAAAATCTTAAAATCCAATCCAAAACATGCCCGTAGAGGGGACTCTGATGAGCAGACCAGAACAAGTTTGGGGCATGTAGGGCCTTTCTAGGCAGAGTTATGGGCCAGACAAAAAGGGAAGACAAATATGGTCATTTTTTTAAAAAATCCAATCCAAAACATGCCCGTAGAGGGACCTCTGATGAGCAGACCAGACCAAGTTTGGGGCATGTAGGGCCTTTCTAGGCAGAGTTATGGGCCAGACAAAAAGGGAAGACAAATATGGTCAAAAATCTTAAAATCCAATCCAAAACACGCCCGTAGAGGGGACTCTGATGAGCAGACCAGACCAAGTTTGGGGCATGTAGGGCCTTTCTAGGCAGAGTTATGGGCCAGACAAAAAGGGAAGACAAATATGGTCAAAAATCTTAAAATCCAATCCAAAACACGCCCGTAGAGGGGACTCTGATGAGCAGACCAGACCAAGTTTGGGGCATGTAGGGCCTTTCTAGGCAGAGTTATGGGCCAGACAAAAAGGGAAGACAAATATGGTCATTTTTTTTTTAATCCAATCCAAAACACGCCCGTAGAGGGACCTCTGATGAGCAGACCAGACCAAGTTTGGGGCATGTAGGGCCTTTCTAGGCAGAGTTATGGGCCAGACAAAAAGGGAAGACAAATATGGTCAAAAATCTTAAAATCCAAAACACGCCCGTAGAGGGGACTCTGATGAGCAGACCAGACCAAGTTTGGGGCATGTAGGGCCTTTCTAGGCAGAGTTATGGGCCAGACAAAAAGGGAAGACAAATATGGTCATTTTTTTTTTAAATCCAATCCAAAACATGCCAGTAGAGGGACCTCGGATGAGCAGACCAGACCAAGTTTGGGGCATGTAGGGCCTTTCTAGGCAGAGTTATGGGCCAAACAAAAAGGGAAGACAAATATGGTCATTTTTTTTTAAATCCAATCCAAAACATGCCCGTAGAGGGACCTCTGATGAGCAGACCAGACCAAGTTTGGGGCATGTAGGGCCTTTCTAGGCAGAGTTATGGGCCAGACAAAAAGGGAAGACAAATATGGTCAAAAATCTTAAAATCCAATCCAAAACACGCCCGTAGAGGGGACTCTGATGAGCAGACCAGACCAAGTTTGGGGCATGTAGGGCCTTTCTAGGCAGAGTTATGGGCCGGACAAAAAGGGAAGACAAATATAGTCATAAAAAAAAAAAAATCCAAAACACGCCCGTAGAGGGGACTCTGATGAGCAGACCAGACCAAGTTTGGGGCATGTAGGGCCTTTCTAGGCAGAGTTATGTACCAGACAAAAAGGGAAGACAAATATGGTCAAAAATCTTAAAATCCAATCCAAAACATGCCCGTAGAGGGATCTCTGATGAGCAGACCAGACCAAGTTTGGGCCATGTAGGGCCTTTCTAGGCAGAGTTATGGGCCAGACAAAAAGGGAAGACAAATATGGTCAAAAATCTTAAAATCCAATCCAAAACATACCTGTAAAGGGGACTCTGATGAGCAGACCAGACCAAGTTTGGGGCATGTAGGGCCTTTCTAGGCAGAGTTATGGGCCGGACAAAAAGGGAAGACAAATATGGTAAAAGATCTTAAAATCCAATCCAAAACACGCCCGTAGAGGGGACTCTGATGAGCAGACCAGACCAAGTTTGGGGCATGTAGGGCCTTTCTAGGCAGAGTTATGGGCCGGACAAAAAGACAGCTCAATTTGTCATGGTATAACATTGTTTTACATAGCCAAAGCACACATTATTTCTTCTAGCACCAGCAAAACTATATATGTGTATATATAGTTTATATATAAGTTACAACAGAAGTTCATGTGTATGTGTGTCTCTCTGTTTCAAAGTGTGAACTGAATCTGGGGGAGGTGTGTGTGTCTCTTTGTTTTCAAGGTGTGAACTGAGTGTGGGGGTGGGTGTGTCTTTGTGTCAATGTGTGAACTGCTGATGTTTGATTCAGTAACCTGTGAAAAGTAGAATACAGAAAATATGGGAATGGTTTGTAACTGACTGTTTATTTTGTCATTATAGGAAAACCTCTCACCCGGTCCCTCATCTGCCATCGTGCCTCAACCCACAGCTAGTCACAGGCCAGTGCATATCAGTGGAGACAGCACCGCTGGTCGGCTGAAGTGCAGGCACTGTGGTGTAAAGACATCAGTGAAGTGCTCAACCTGTGATGTGGCTTTGTGCTTTGTCCCCAAGCGTGACTGCTACAATGACTGGCATGTTGCCCAAAACATTCTGTGAAATTGTTTGTAAATAATTAGTGTCACAATTTCACTGTAAATAGTTTGGTGTGTCTTATATAAACTGCTTTTCCACAATAGCACTTGTTTTGAGTCTTTTATATGCATTAAGTTTAGTTTCAAGAAGGTAAAAAGCACTCTAATGCTTCAGTTACTCTGTTTCAGCAACACTAATGGTGAATCTGAATCTGATATGGGATATGATAGCCCTAAGTGTCACCTTTCATTAGAGCCCAAACCTATGACTGTAGGTGAAAGAGTTCAAAAGTTGTAGCCTTTTTATGCTAGGTATGTTGCCATGGTTACCCAGGGTCCTTTTGGAGTCTCCAAAGGGCACTTATAGAAAATGCCTGGATGTACCCATAGAAAAACATTCATTTTTCATGGTATTATATTCGACTTTTCAGTTGAATTGGGTAAGGCTTCAAGCTGTGGTCCAATGTTGCCTTCCAGCTAATACCTACCACTTCTAGACCTCTTCAGGCCTCTGTTTTCAAAACAAAATCTAGGCGGACTTAGAAACTTTCAATTTCCTTGTGTTCAAGCCTCTATTAATCAACACCAGTAGGACTGACAGGGGTCCTGACAACAGGGGAAAAAACTTCAGAGTGTCAGCTTTCAAAAGAGATCATTTGCATGCATGTACTCCAAATGGTTCAAGAACAGCTTTCAATTTACTTTGGGTATGCTGTTTAGGCGTTTTCAGGCAAATTTAACAAGATTTTGAAAAGGTTAATACTTTTTTCCCAGGTGCCTAACAGCCTATGTGCTTCCCAGGTGCTCTTAGAGCAGCAGACCTGTTGATACGGTCTCAGCTTTCTCTTAGAGCAGTAGACCTGTTGACATGGTCTCAACTTGTTGAAATCCCATGAGCAGACAGTGTCTGAGTGTGTGCCGGGAGTATTTTGAAAAGTATTTTGAAAAGTATTTTTGAAAAGTAATTAGAAAAATATTAAAGTATTTTTGAAAAGTAATTAGAAAAGTATTAAAGTATTTTGAAAAGTATTTTGAAAAGTATTTTGAAAAGTATTTTGAAAAGTATTTTGAAAAGTATTTTGAAAAGTATTTTGAAAAGTATTTTGAAAAGTATTTTTGAAAAGTAATTAGAAAAATATTAAAGTATTTTTGAAAAGTAATTTATTAAAGTACTTTTCAAAAATACTTTAATACTTTTCTAATTACTTTTCAAAAATACTTTAATACTTTTCTAATTACTTTTCAAAAATACTTTAATATTTTTCTAATTACTTTTCAAAAATACTTTAATACTTTTCTAATTACTTTTCAAAAATACTTTAATACTTTTCTAATTACTTTTCAAAAATACTTTAATACTTTTCTAATTACTTTTCAAAAATACTTTAATATTTTTCTAATTACTTTTCAAAAATACTTTAATATTTTTCTAATTACTTTTCAAAAATACTTTAATATTTTTCTAATTACTTTTCAAAAATACTTTAATATTTTTCTAATTACTTTTCAAAAATACTTTAATATTTTTCTAATTACTTTTCAAAAATACTTTAATACTTTTCTAATTACTTTTCAAAAATACTTTAATACTTTTCTAATTACTTTTCAAAAATACTTTAATATTTTTCTAATTACTTTTCAAAAATACTTTAATATTTTTCTAATTACTTTTCAAAAATACTTTAATACTTTTCTAATTACTTTTCAAAAAGACTTTAATACTTTTCTAATTACTTTTCAAAAATACTTTAATATTTTTCTAATTACTTTTCAAAAAGACTTTAATACTTTTCTAATTACTTTTCAAAAATACTTTAATATTTTTCTAATTACTTTTCAAAAATACTTTAATATTTTTCTAATTACTTTTCAAAAATACTTTAATACTTTTCTAATTACTTTTCAAAATACTTTAATACTTTTCTAATTACTTTTCAAAATACTTTTCAAAATACATTTAAAAAATACTTTAATACTTTTCTAATTACTTTTCAAAATACTTTTTGAGATGATCTTGTTGACATGGTCTCAGCTTTCTCTTAGAGCAGAAGACCTGTTGGCATGGTCTCAACTTGTTGAAATCCCATGACACACCCATGCTAAACCTCCTAAATATACAGATAAATATAAAAATACAATATACTAAGACAGACACAGACAGACAGAAAGGTAGGCAGGCAGTAAACAGATTAGTCAGGAGTGTGGGGAAAAAAAGGCTTCAGAGGCAAGACATTTCAACACCACTTCAACACACTGCGACACCATCATTTGGCAGACACTTCAAAACACGCCGGGAAGGGGGGTGAGCGCCGCTTTTCAGAGGACTCGCTCCGTGGAAGGGAGGGAAGAGGCGTGGGAGTTTTCGGAGAGGTCACTTGCTCGGAAGTGTGGGAAAAAAAGGCTTCAGAGGGGGTGTTTCCAAAATATACAAATCCAAAAATCCCATCCAAAAACTGCACATAGAGGGGCTTCTAATGAGCAAACCAGACCAAGTTTGGGGCCTGGGGGAGCCTCCTAGGCAGAGTTATGGGGGGGGGGAAAGGTAGACAGAGTCAAGCGGGAGTCCAAAACCCCCTTTTCCTCAAAATGGTACAGTCCAAAAAAAACCTACATGGTAAAGTCCTAACCCCCCTTTCTTCTCCATGGTAAAGTCCTAAAGTCTCTTTCTCTAACCCTAACCCTCAGGTGCCTGGTCCCGCCCTACACTGCCATGTCCCCTGGACTGACAGGTCGGTGGACCCATTTAGTTTCACAGGGGCCCCTCCCCATCTCTCTGGGGGGGTGGCCCTGGACCTCTCCTCATTTCTGGGGAGTGGCCCTGACACCTTTGGTGCCAGTCAACCAATTGCTGTGTCTATCAGACAAACAGATTGGCTTGATCTTCACTTAAAATCATGCCGGTACCCCTCTTCGTGGCTACCATTCCTACCTTTGGTTTCTCTCAATCAAGCGGGAGTCCAAACCTCCCTTTCTTCAAAATGGTAAAAGTCTCTTTCTCTCTCTGTCTCTAACACTAACCCTAACCCTTAGGTGCCTGGTCCTGCCCTACACTGCCATGTCCCCTGGACTGACAGGTTGGGGGAGGGGACCCATTTTATTTCACAGGAGCCCCTCCCCATTTCTGGGGAGCGGCCCTGACACTTTGGTGCCAGTCAACCAATCGCTGTGTCTATCAGACAAGCAGATCGATTTAATCTTCACTAATACTCAGGCCGATACCCCTCTTCGGGGCTACCATTCCTACCTTTGGTTTCTCAATCATTTTCCAGTTTGATTAGGCTCAATGGGGTTTTTGATACCCGACGCCGCTTGCCGCTCTCACCGTTGAAAGATTTGCTACCTCAGTTGATGTGGTCTCCCTGAAACGATTCAAGGCCTCATCCGGATCCCTTGGCAGACTCCTGACGTAGGGGTTCCAGACCGGGTTTTACACAGCTTTGGTGAGTATGATTTTCCGAGGTATAGTTAGCGTTGGTAGAAGATTGGTGGGTCCAGTGGTTTAGCACAATGGGACATATTCCCAGGACTCACCCGCCGACAAACCTAGGCCCTAGCCACTGGTAGAAGCTTGTAGGGAGTTCCATGGCTCGATAGGAGCCTTACCTCCCTTCCGCCAGCATTCCTTAGCCCCCGCTGGGTAAGCTGCGACAGGGGCAGCTTGTCTGGGTGGGCGGGAGACTTTGATCCACTCTGGGCAGGCTGTGATCACAAGCAGTCTGTCCGGGCAAGTGGTTCTTCAGGCCCTCTCCGGGCAGGCTGTGGTAACCTTGCGGTGTTAACAAGCAGTCTGTTTGGGTGGGCGGTAAGTATGCGGCCCTCCTGCGTCCCATTCGGGACAGCACGCAGGATGTGGTGGTCCAGGGCTCAGGACCTTGATCGTAGCCCAGTCTTTTACGGGGGGTAGCCCCACTCATGCACCACTGCACTACACCTTGACTGATTCTGATCATCACCCTTTAGCCCAAGGGGTGTGATCAAACCCATACCCCAGGATACGCTTTTGCCTCCCTGGTTTCTGGTGCTTGTTGGCTTCCCCATGAGAAATTTATTCTCTTGGACATGTTCTCTTGCACAGTTTATTGTGCCTCTTACTGGGTATCCATTCTACCCCCAAATTTTCCGTGTGGCGAGAGCAGTGGGCAGGATCCAAGGTAAGAATTGCACCATTTTTGCTTATTAGCATTAGCACTGATTGCTAATATTTTTTTTTTTTATTAAATTTCAAAGAAATTTATTTTTCCAAAAATTCAAGCTTTACAATTCAAATTTTATTTCACATTGAACTTAGACTCTCCAATTCCTCCTAAAACATGCACCATTTTGCTTATTAGCATTAGCATTGATTGCTAATAAAAAAAAGGTTTCCTTCACAAATTAGTTCTACTGGCCCGATTTGGACAAGAATGCGGTTAGTCTTCGGACAGCGGTATGTCATCACTTTTACTCCCATTCTCCAGACCGGTTTCCAACAGATCTCATCCTAGACCTTGGGATATCCAGTTTGTCATTGCTAGACCTATATTACCAAATGTTGGGATTGATACCCTTCTTGGATCTTTACTGGACTTTAGACATTATACAAACTCTATACTAACCCTAGTTTATCATAAGGGGACGGAGTTAGTGGGGTTTCAGGTGCGCGTGCCTAAATGGGGTCTCACCTGTACTGTCGTCCCGTTGGGGTCCCACAGGGTGTTTCCATCATTACTGCCACACCTAACCCTCATTAATGCTACCTAACCTGCCTGGGCCTTGGTCTCTACTCACCCCTACAGCTCCTACTCATTCCAACCTTAGATTTGCCTTGATTCCTTTATCATTAAGAAGATCTGAAGATTTGCCGTCAATTCTCTCTCTTTCGGTTCTCTTCCTTTACCCAAAAAACCCTCTCCCTTGGGGACCCCTTGATAGCAGCTGTGTTCTTCTGGGAAATGGATACGGTCCCCCAATTTCACCCTGCGATCCTCTCCTCTGGGAAGGTGCTTATGATTCTTCACCTAAAACCCTAACCCTTAATTACCCCTTTGCACCCTCTCCTCCCATCCTTGGGACCACCCTTTGGATGGGAGGTAGACTTGCTTAGCCCTGTGGGCAAGTGTCCTTTGCCCTGTGGGTGTTGGCTCTGTAGTCATTTCTCTCTCTCCCACTTCCTGACTTCTCCTTGTCATCTCTCCTGTCTATACATCCCTGAGCCTCTGGACCAACACCTAAATGTAACCTTGTTGGAGCTTTGGACCTGTACTAGTCGTTGTTGTAACCAGAACCCTACCCAACTCTGACTCTAACCCTAACCATTTGGGACCTATGCCTAAAGGACCCGGTTCTGACCTTCCTGCTACCTACAGCACCCTCCACTCCAATGGGACTTTTTTTTTGACAAACTCTCATTGGTTGTCTCTGTCCACCACACTGCCCACCCCCCTCCTGTGCCTGAAATTGTAAAGGAACTTTTTTTTGAAAGGCTTTCCTCTTACCTGCCACTGGTCACCCTGACCCATGGCTTTCCATTTGTTGAACCCTTGTAGGGCCCTCTCCAACCCCCAGTGGTCATCATCCTGCCATACTTTCACTTCATTGGGACTTTATTGAAAATGCTACCGCCCATCTCTGGTTACCCCCACACACTCACATTGGACCTCTGCTACCATCATGACTTTCCCTCTCGGGCACAATTTGAAGGGAGTCTTAGTTTCAAGGACCTTACTTTCACCCACGATCTTTCCTTACCCCCAGTGATTGTCCTCTTCCTAAAGGGACTTATTTTGACAAGCTTTTTGGCTTTCTGGCACAGAGTAACTTTGAACTTATACTCCCAATACTCGCTCATTAGCTTCCCAATACTCGCTCATTAGCCTTATCTCACCATTCTCAGAGGACTTTTAGTTTGAAGACCCCATCCATCTCCTGACAACCCAACCCATGGCTTTTCATCCTGAAGACCCTTGTAGGGCCTCTTATTCGGAACTCGCTTCCCTCCCTTGGACACCCAGCCCTGATCACATTACTCCAACAACCCCGTCAGCCACAACACTGGTTGGATGTAGAAGCTGACACCAATCAAGGTTGTCCTCCCCGATTGCTAAACCCTTACCGTCCATGCCTGTTCCCTAGGGGAACCTTCGTATGACCCACTTACATACCCGTGGTCAAAGAACAGGCATTACCCATCCCTATGCAAATTACCTGCATTTTGACCCCTTAACATGTTGTTATATCCACCACAAGGGGCAGCAATTGTGACCTTATAGTATGGCAGTGGTTCAAAATCTTAGTTTTTGGGGCACCCCTGTCTTACATGCTTCACTGCTCTAACATACCTGATTCAAATGAAGGGTGATTATCAAGCTTCTGCAGAGCTAGATAACTACTGATTCATTAAAATAAGGTGTGTAGGAGGAGGGGAAACATAGAAAACCATCTGTTCTGTATGATTTACAAGGACCAGGGTAGAGATGTTACTATTTCTCAAGGCCCCGCTGTCCTAGATTTTTCCAACATACCTGATATAAATGAATTGGTTATCTAGCTCTGCAGAAGCTAGTAAGGGCTGTTCATTAAAATCAGTTGTAGGTGGAGGGGAAACATTCAGAACCATCTGTAATGCCTAAGGTCGAAAATCACAGGCTTAGGTCACTAGTGCTCAACCCTGGTCCTCAGGACCCCCCTGTCCTGCACATTTTAGATTTTTCCCTGCTCCAACATACCTGATACAAATGAATTGGTTGTTATCAAGCTCTGGAGAAGCTTAATAATGACTGTTCATTTGTATCAGGTATGTTGGAGCAGGGAAAAATCTAAAATGTGCAGGGCAGGGTGGCCCTGAGGACCAGGATTTTGAAACCCTTGGGACCAGGGGGCACCCCAGGAGTAAAGGTCGGGCTGTGGGGCAACTAGGGTTGGGGTTAGGGTTGGGGTCGGGCTGTGGGGCAACTAGGGTTGGGGTTAGGGTTGGGGTCGGGCTGTGGGGCAACTAGGGTTGGGGTTAGGGTTGGGGTCGGGCTGTGGGGCAACTAGGGTTGGGGTTAGGGTTGGGGTCGGGCTGTGGGGCAACTAGGGTTGGGGTTAGGGTTGGGGTCGGGCTGTGGGGCAACTAGGGTTGGGGTTAGGGTTGGGGTCGGGCTGTGGGGCAACTAGGGTTGGGGTTAGGGTTGGGGTCGGGCTGTGGGGCAACTAGGGTTGGGGTTAGGGTTGGGGTCGGGCTGTGGGGCAACTAGGGTTGGGGTTAGGGTTGGGGTCGGGCTGTGGGGCAACTAGGGTTGGGGTTAGGGTTGGGGTCGGGCTGTGGGGCAACTAGGGTTGGGGTTAGGGTTGGGGTCGGGCTGTGGGGCAACTAGGGTTGGGGTTAGGGTTGGGGTCGGGCTGTGGGGCAACTAGGGTTGGGGTTAGGGTTGGGGTCGGGCTGTGGGGCAACTAGGGTTGGGGTTAGGGTTGGGGTCGGGCTGTGGGGCAACTAGGGTTGGGGTTAGGGTTGGGGTCGGGCTGTGGGGCAACTAGGGTTGGGGTTAGGGTTGGGGTCGGGCTGTGGGGCAACTAGGGTTGGGGTTAGGGTTGGGGTCGGGCTGTGGGGCAACTAGGGTTGGGGTTAGGGTTGGGGTCGGGCTGTGGGGCAACTAGGGTTGGGGTTAGGGTTGGGGTCGGGCTGTGGGGCAACTAGGGTTGGGGTTAGGGTTGGGGTCGGGCTGTGGGGCAACTAGGGTTGGGGTTAGGGTTGGGGTCGGGCTGTGGGGCAACTAGGGTTGGGGTTAGGGTTGGGGTCGGGCTGTGGGGCAACTAGGGTTGGGGTTAGGGTTGGGGTCGGGCTGTGGGGCAACTAGGGTTGGGGTTAGGGTTGGGGTCGGGCTGTGGGGCAACTAGGGTTGGGGTTAGGGTTGGGGTCGGGCTGTGGGTCCCCCACCCTTAGGGTTAGGGTTGGGGTCGGGCTGTGGGGCAACTAGGGTTGGGGTTAGGGTTGGGGTCGGGCTGTGGGGCAACTAGGGTTGGGGTTAGGGTTGGGGTCGGGCTGTGGGGCAACTAGGGTTGGGGTTAGGGTTGGGGTCGGGCTGTGGGGCAACTAGGGTTGGGGTTAGGGTTGGGGTCGGGCTGTGGGGCAACTAGGGTTGGGGTTAGGGTTGGGGTCGGGCTGTGGGGCAACTAGGGTTGGGGTTAGGGTTGGGGTCGGGCTGTGGGGCAACTAGGGTTGGGGTTAGGGTTGGGGTCGGGCTGTGGGGCAACTAGGGTTGGGGTTAGGGTTGGGGTCGGGCTGTGGGGCAACTAGGGTTGGGGTTAGGGTTGGGGTCGGGCTGTGGGGCAACTAGGGTTGGGGTTAGGGTTGGGGTCGGGCTGTGGGGCAACTAGGGTTGGGGTTAGGGTTGGGGTCGGGCTGTGGGGCAACTAGGGTTGGGGTTAGGGTTGGGGTCGGGCTGTGGGGCAACTAGGGTTGGGGTTAGGGTTGGGGTCGGGCTGTGGGGCAACTAGGGTTGGGGTTAGGGTTGGGGTCGGGCTGTGGGGCAACTAGGGTTGGGGTTAGGGTTGGGGTCGGGCTGTGGGGCAACTAGGGTTGGGGTTAGGGTTGGGGTCGGGCTGTGGGGCAACTAGGGTTGGGGTTAGGGTTGGGGTCGGGCTGTGGGGCAACTAGGGTTGGGGTTAGGGTTGGGGTCGGGCTGTGGGGCAACTAGGGTTGGGGTTAGGGTTGGGGTCGGGCTGTGGGGCAACTAGGGTTGGGGTTAGGGTTGGGGTCGGGCTGTGGGGCAACTAGGGTTGGGGTTAGGGTTGGGGTCGGGCTGTGGGGCAACTAGGGTTGGGGTTAGGGTTGGGGTCGGGCTGTGGGGCAACTAGGGTTGGGGTTAGGGTTGGGGTCGGGCTGTGGGGCAACTAGGGTTGGGGTTAGGGTTGGGGTCGGGCTGTGGGGCAACTAGGGTTGGGGTTAGGGTTGGGGTCGGGCTGTGGGGCAACTAGGGTTGGGGTTAGGGTTGGGGTCGGGCTGTGGGGCAACTAGGGTTGGGGTTAGGGTTGGGGTCGGGCTGTGGGGCAACTAGGGTTGGGGTTAGGGTTGGGGTCGGGCTGTGGGGCAACTAGGGTTGGGGTTAGGGTTGGGGTCGGGCTGTGGGGCAACTAGGGTTGGGGTTAGGGTTGGGGTCGGGCTGTGGGGCAACTAGGGTTGGGGTTAGGGTTGGGGTCGGGCTGTGGGGCAACTAGGGTTGGGGTTAGGGTTGGGGTCGGGCTGTGGGGCAACTAGGGTTGGGGTTAGGGTTGGGGTCGGGCTGTGGGGCAACTAGGGTTGGGGTTAGGGTTGGGGTCGGGCTGTGGGGCAACTAGGGTTGGGGTTAGGGTTGGGGTCGGGCTGTGGGGCAACTAGGGTTGGGGTTAGGGTTGGGGTCGGGCTGTGGGGCAACTAGGGTTGGGGTTAGGGTTGGGGTCGGGCTGTGGGGCAACTAGGGTTGGGGTTAGGGTTGGGGTCGGGCTGTGGGGCAACTAGGGTTGGGGTTAGGGTTGGGGTCGGGCTGTGGGGCAACTAGGGTTGGGGTTAGGGTTGGGGTCGGGCTGTGGGGCAACTAGGGTTGGGGTTAGGGTTGGGGTCGGGCTGTGGGGCAACTAGGGTTGGGGTTAGGGTTGGGGTCGGGCTGTGGGGCAACTAGGGTTGGGGTTAGGGTTGGGGTCGGGCTGTGGGGCAACTAGGGTTGGGGTTAGGGTTGGGGTCGGGCTGTGGGGCAACTAGGGTTGGGGTTAGGGTTGGGGTCGGGCTGTGGGGCAACTAGGGTTGGGGTTAGGGTTGGGGTCGGGCTGTGGGGCAACTAGGGTTGGGGTTAGGGTTGGGGTCGGGCTGTGGGGCAACTAGGGTTGGGGTTAGGGTTGGGGTCGGGCTGTGGGGCAACTAGGGTTGGGGTTAGGGTTGGGGTCGGGCTGTGGGGCAACTAGGGTTGGGGTTAGGGTTGGGGTCGGGCTGTGGGGCAACTAGGGTTGGGGTTAGGGTTGGGGTCGGGCTGTGGGGCAACTAGGGTTGGGGTTAGGGTTGGGGTCGGGCTGTGGGGCAACTAGGGTTGGGGTTAGGGTTGGGGTCGGGCTGTGGGGCAACTAGGGTTGGGGTTAGGGTTGGGGTCGGGCTGTGGGGCAACTAGGGTTGGGGTTAGGGTTGGGGTCGGGCTGTGGGGCAACTAGGGTTGGGGTTAGGGTTGGGGTCGGGCTGTGGGGCAACTAGGGTTGGGGTTAGGGTTGGGGTTAGGGTTGGCAGTAATAACGAGGAAACACCCTGTGGGACCCCAACGGGACCACAGTACAGGTGAGACCCCAATTAGGCACGCGCACCTGAAACCCCACTCACTCCGTCCCCCTGAAATGAATGAATGAGCAGGAGTCTGTTTTATAGGCTCCTCCCTTTCCACTGCCAGACCTATTGACCAATAGGAGTAGCATTAGTAACCCTCAGGGAAACAATTGTCCGAAGACTTTACTACTACCTATTGTTACATAGGATATTCTTCTTGGACGTATTGTTCCTGATGATCCCATGTCCATGACTTGTTTTCTTCTTTCAAACCTGACCCTATTGGCAAATAGGAGCCTATCAGTATTAACAACCCCCAGGGATGACATACTGTTGTCCGAAGACATTAACACTACCCATTGCTAAGGTCATCAGAATAAAAAATATCTTGTGTCCAAGTCTTCATCCAACATCTTGTGTCCAAGTCTTCTTCCAATAACCTGTGTCCAAGTCTTCTTCCAATATCCCGTGTTCAAGTCTTCATCCAACATCCTGTGTCCAAGTCTTCTGTCACTGTCTGGTCTTCTTCTTTCAGACCTAACCTTTTTTGGCAAGTAGGAGCCTATCAGCATTAACATCCCTCAGGGATGACATACTGTTGTCCGAAGACTTTAACACTACCCATTGCTAACACAAGTACAGCTGTCTTAGCGTCTGTCAGTCAAGTAAAAGTGAGAAATAAATCCAAATGTGAATCTAAATTGTGGAAACACATCATCAGTAGTATACCTAGGATCATCGGGCGTTTCGGCCTTCGAAACACTAGACACCCTCCCCATAGGCAGGCCCACCAGGGTTGATCAAATCCCCAGTGTGTGTTTCCAGTCCAATTGGTGAATCAACATATAAATTTGGAAAAAATAGTCTGGTCCACAGAAAAACAGTCCATCCTAATGCAGTCTTGAGGTGTAACTGGGGATAATAAAGAAAATACAAGCGGAATACATATACATCTATTAATTAAACAGCCGCCTTGAACCAAAGCGTCTTTACAATAAAAAGTCACTTAACAATAAAACAACATGAATGTCAACAATAATACTTACCAATAAAAAGTCACTTAACAATAAAACAACATGAATGTCAACAATAATACAACATGAATGTCAACAATAATACTTACCAATAAAAAGTCACTTAACAATAAAACAACATGAATGTCAACAATAATACAACATGAATGTCAACAATAATACTTACCTGCGCTGGGAGTAAAAGAGGGTTAGGGTTAGAAGAGAAAGCAAGGAGGGTTAGGTTTAAGACAAGAAAGAGAGAGACACCCACCAGGGGCCTAGGGTTGGGGTTAGGATAGGGTGCAGGTGGGGTTAGGGTCGAGAGCAGGAGGGTTGGGTTTAGGTAAGAGAAGGAGAGGGAAATTAAATCAGTGACTCATACAGGGTCGACACCCACAGGGCGAATGACACTGCTGCCCACAGGGCTTGAGTCGAATTCTCCCGCCCAGCCCAAAGGAATCAATCCCAGGGGGTGGAAGGCAGAGACAGAGTAGGAAAAGCAGGGAATAGTGAGGAAGATCTGTTTGACCCGGTCCAGAATGATGTGAAAAAATCCTGTAGAAGACTGGAATGAGGAAATCCTGTTTACTTCAGTCCAGAGTGTTGTGAAAAATCTTGTTCAATCTTGTCCAGAGTCTTGTGAAAAATCCAAAAATAGGAGAGTAAGGCCACAGGCCATCTTACAAAAATAGGGTTAGGGTTAGGGTTAGGGTTAGGGTTAGGGTTAGGGTTAGGTTAGGTGGCAGATCTCAACCCCTTGCAGGGTTGGAGTGGCACTGGCGCTAGCCCCCCGTGTTGGACTGTGGAGGTCTATTGTTCCTGTGCGAGTGTGAAAAGAAGAAGAAGGAGATTTGAAGGTCTGTAAGGTAAGTGTTTGAAAAATTGTGAAGCATACAGTTTGTCCTCTATGAGGGTGCAAGAAACCGATGTTTCACCCCTTTTCTCTCTCCCCAGGTGGATCCCTCGACATTGAATGCAGCAAGGAAGGTAAGTGCAACTGCATTTTTTGGAGTTGGGATCCCCCACATGGCGGGGCAACAAGCACCCAACAAAAATGTAATAAATCATAATTCATAGTATCAATATTACAACAGAAAACACATATACATGTTAATATATATGAGAACCCGCCATGTGGAGGATCCCAACTACCTGTAGTGTCTACAGGTACCCCCAAGGAAGACCAAGGTAAGTTTTTTTCAACACTCCCCAATGTTAGATTAGGGCCTTTTTGGATTTTTAATATTTTTCATTTAGCCCTAGCGGGTCAATTGTTTTCAAAAGGTGTATCCAGGTCCTTTCAGCCTTCTGTCTTTGAGTTTTTGTCCACTCTTTATGGCTCTCCAGACCCTCAATCCCCATGTTGTTAACCCCATGCATTACAAAGTGCCGGTAAAGGACTGTATCCTCGTTTCCTCTCCTGACCTGATACCTGTGCTGTTTAAAACGGATCTCCATGGAGTATCTGGTTTCTCCTATGTACAGTTTCTGGAAACTGGAGCATCTGATAGCATAGACCACGTTGTAAGTTTTAAAATCAATGCTATTCCCTATAGGTACCCCCCTCCCAGAATATCTATTCCCAATATAGACATCCTGTTGGAAGTGTTGTTGTTCTGTTAGGGATACCTCAGGTTTTTTATTCAGGCTCGAGTGAACCAGTTTATCTTTAAGATTTTTGTTTCTCCTGTATGCAGAGATCAATTTAAAACCACCCAGGTCCTCCAGGGTCTCCTGGGCCTGTCCAAAGTTGAGCCTCAGCTGGCCACCCAAACGTCCAAGAGGATGAGAGAACGTCGTGACCACAGGTATAATTTTCTTCTCATCATTTTGCACTACATATCTCCCATTTGTTTGGAACACCCGCCTCACTTCACTCCTTATCCCCCTCAGGAACCTCCGAGAATATCCCCGAGGCCTCAGGGCTTTAAAGAGGACCGATGTCGCCTCCTCCACATCACTAAGGTGAGTACAAATGCGATGGAATCTGATCAATTGAGATTTGACCAGACCCTTATATGTATGCTTAGGATGGTAACTGTTTTTGTGGAGCAATGCATGCCTATCTGTTTCCTTAAAGAAAACTTTAGTGGCTAAAGTTTTTGTTGTTGCTCCCAAACTGGATGAAAAGAATACCTGTGTGTCTAAGAACTCTAATGTTTCCCTCTGGATGTTGTGTGTTATTTTGATGGCCGGATGATGTGTGTTTAAAACTTCCAAGAATGCTTTAAAACTCTCCATATCTCCCTCCCAGATACCAAAGATGTCATCCAGGTACCTCAAATACAGCGACGGCAGATGGCGGCATTTCACAAATGCTGATTCTTCCCACCCACACATATACAAATTGGCATAGGCTGGGGCAAATTTTTTGCCCATCGCTGTACCATGGATCTGGAGGTAGTGTTTGTTATTAAACTCAAAGTCATTCCGGTCAAGGCTCATCTTTAACAGTTCTAAAATATACGCATCAGGTCTTCCTGGAACAGGAAATTTATTAAAAGCAGCTCTTATTGACTGTAGGCCCAAGGTCGTATCTATGTTGGTGTATAGAGAGTTAATGTCAATAGAAAACAAAAACGCATCAGCTGAGACTGAAATTAACCCAACTTTCTCCACAAAGTCATACGTATCCTTTATGTAGGAAGCATGCTTGTGTGAAAGAGGGTTAATGTGCAGGTCCAGATACTCAGCGATGTTAGACGACTCTGAGCCACAGTCACTCACTATTGGTCGACCACAGGGAACCCGGCCCGGGACAGTCCATTGGTCCAGGGCCTTGTGTATCTTCGGCAGCAGGTAGAAGACTCTTGGCCTGGGGACATCCGGCCCCAACAGGTAAGTCATTTGTTTTGATGTTATTATGTCATCCCGGAACATATCACACAAGATGGATCGGATCATGATCTGTGTCTCGGGCTGCATTGAATGTAATAAAGGTGTATAATGATCTCTGTTGGCCAATTGCCTCTCTGCTTCCAATAGATACTGTGTCCTGTCCATAATCACAATTTGTGATCCCTTATCTGCCGGTTTGATTACTAGAGCCGGGTCGTCCGCCAGAGTCTTAATGGCTTGGAGTTCCTCTATGCTCAAATTGTAAGTATGTTCCGGCATCGGTCTAAAAGCCCTTAAGGCTTCCAGATCTTTTTTGATAAGGGTCTCAATTGTGTTTGACACTCTCCCTGGCACCCAACTAGACGGGTCCGTGAAGGGTGTATGGACATATTCATTTCCATAATTGAAATGATCTAAAAGCTTCAATCTCCTGTGATACACATGGAGATCTCGGCGTAATTCCCTGCGGTCTGGCTGCCTCGGAGTAGGAATGAAGGTAAGTCCCAGTTCCAACACTTTTTTCTCGACCTCATTCAGTCTATAAGACCTCGAGAGGTTCATAATGTTGGATGTCGGAGCTGTATCATCACACTCATCTCCGTCTAGTTTAAAAATTCAAGCCAAAGTTTAAAAATTCTATTCGCAGTTTCCGGAGTCCAATGGACCGGGTCCCTTGGCATCACACAGAAGTGGCGTGTCTCCAAGACAGGTAAGTATTCACAATGTTTAACAATATCCTTATTGAATCTCCTTAGTAGGCTCTTTTGTTTGTCATTCAGCCTATCTGAGAAGTGGATCTGTGCTACATAAATAGTAGCATGTGGAAATGCTGTGTCACACACTGCCAGAAGTCGTCGCATCTGTTTTAGTAACGTATCAGGTACGTTCTCCTTTAAACAGTTCACCAGGCCCACAGAAAGGATAACCTTTTCTACTTCTGTGTGAGGCGTTAGCTTTGCTATTACTCCCCTCAGGTGATCACAAGAGGCTCCTGGGAAACTGTCCACCTGAATGCTGTTATCCTCAAAGGTGGGTATTCTTGCGAGATTAGAGTCTCCTATAAACAGTATTGGTTTTGTGACTTCCAGATTCCAAATGTGGATCTTTCTTACAACATTTTGATGTTTTACAGGTTCCCTACGAGAGGCGGTGCCCACTGGCAGCTGGCGGCGAGGACTAAGGTAAGTGGGGCTGGGGGGGTGTGGGGAGGGGCGGGCACGGGGGACGGGACGGTTGAGGTTAGGATCAGGTGACAGGGGAGAGGTTAGGCCCCCATTAATCCCCAAATAATTGGGATTAAGCACCGAGGGCAGAATGGGGGTAAGATCCCCATCTGTCCCTAGTGGAAGAGAGGCACAGGAAAGGGAGGGGTTGGGGTTAGGTAAGGGGGGAATAGGGAAAAGGCCCCCAGTGGGGCTGGGGGGGTATAGGGAGGGGCGGGAACGGGGGACGGGATGGTTGAGGTTAGGATCAGGTGACAGGGGGAAGGTTAGACCCCCATTAATCCCCAAACAATTGGGGTTAGGCACCGAGGGCAGAATGGGGGTAAGATCCCCATCTGTCCCTAGTGGAGGAGAGGCCCAGGAAAGGGAGGGGTTGGGGTTAGGTAAGGGGGAAACAGGGAAAGAGCCCCCATTAACCACCCTCATAGTCTCTCGCTGTTGTCCCATTGCGTCCTCTGGAGGACCACTTAGAACCTTAACGCCAGGAGATGAGTTAAGACTCTCATCAATGTGGACTGCCACATTACTGGGTCGGGGGGGATCTTGGTTTGTTGCCCCCCTCCCCTTACCCACCTCACCTGCAGAACGCTCCATCGCAGAGTGAGCATCCCCTCCTGGGGGACCCCGTGCAGCCTCTATTTCTGAGGGGGTGTCCTCCATTTGGGGATTAAAGGGTATGGGAGTCTGGGGTGGCAACTCCAAAACAACAATACTATCCCTCCTAGATGACATTAGGGCCTCCTTAAAGGTAAGTGGCATTGGCTTTGTGTTTGTTGTCATTGCTCCCCCTAATGGTCTGATTTCTTGCCTTTCAGTCCCAAGAAGGCCACCAGAGGTCGCCACATCCCCTTTCCCAGGTAAGTTTTTATTTCCATGGGTAGGAGTATTTTTCTGGCGTACCCTACCAAGGCTGGTCCTCTGTTTTTTAGGGATAGGTGTTCCCTGGATGAAAGGGGTCTGTCCTTCCCTTCCCAGGGGGTCAGGCAACGGCGGGAAATCCACACTGTCAAAGTCCAGTGGGTTTGGAATAACTGGTATTTCCATTGGAGTTATCAGCATAGTACGCAGAGTATCCACAGATGTACTAGTGAATCTTCTTTTGTATTTCAGCTTGCTCCAACCCACCGCTACCTGAAGGGCCCTTTCATCCAGTATCGGCAAGTCTCCCAGAATGGAACCCATGACCTCATCGTAATGGACCCGTAATGTCTCCAAAATGTCTCCTAGCCATTTTTGAGTGTTGTTTTTTACTCTATTGGTGGTATTAAGAGATGGCGAAGATGGTTTGATGAATGATGCTAATTTGTGTACCTGTCTCTCCATCCCCTTAGGGCAGATTCCTGTTAAAAGAGAATGACTCAGGATCTCGGAGTGGTGTAATGCTTGGAGAAGTTTAAAATATTTCTTGGTGAGTGGGATGTTGAGAGGATTCAATGTGTAATTCCCTCTCTTTGTTGTGTTTCCCCCCAGGACGTTTCCCCCTTCCGTGAGGACGGCGGTCTGCTCCTGGCTCACCTCCATACCCTACTGGTGATTGGAAACTGCTAAAAGAATGACTCAAACTCGAGCTAAACAGTCCACAATCAACTCTAGTGTCTTAAAGGTCTATAAGTGCACAGACACCAAGAATTAAAAAAGAAGACTGTCTCATGTGGTCATTTCCTGTTAGTCCTCTTTATTCCTGCACATCTAAAATTTTGCTTTAAAAAAAGCATTTTTGGAGAACCTTTCCTCAAAAAGAAAGGGTCTTTCTCCCTTGCACAAATAGGGATCACTTTTTGGGCTAACCTAGGTACAGTTCCCCTATAGTTGGTCAGTCACTGTAGCACTGCACACTGTGATTTCTTGCAACCAAAACCAAGGGCACTAGGCCAAAAAGGAGTCTGTGTAAGCACACTGCACTCTACACACACACACAAAGATCACACCAGTTTCTGGCCAATCTTTTAGGGATTTAACCCTGCCAACCCAACTGTTTCCCCAGTGCAAGAAGTGCAAGAAATTTCTCTTTTTAAGAAGAAGGAAAAGAGGACTAAAAAAGATTCCAGGCCAAACTAACTTGACCCTGAATAAGACCACAAGATGAATTTTTGCCCCCCAAGAAAAAGGTAAGAGGTTTAAAAGAGTAAAAGAATAAAATTGAGAGGCTTCTGATATTTCGCCTCATCGAGGCTTCGTCAGAGAAGAATGAGTTGCTGGAGGAAAGCAGGAAGTTAAAAAGAGCTTGGGAAGGGAGGGTTTGTCCACTTCCTGTGGATTGTGATAGGCCAAGAGGGCCCAACCCCTCCCTCTCTCAATTGGGACTCAATTATTCAATTAAGGTTCAATTGATTGCCCTGCCCCTGCAGTGGTCCCAATTCCACCATCTCATGGTTGTTTCCAAATTGGCCACTGCTCTTTTCTCCCATCTACACTCCAGCAAACTCATAAAAAAATAGGAATTAAATATTTAATCTCCACCGTCCTCACTAGGGCCAGTCTCTGGCTGGGTTAGGTTAGGTGGCAGATCTCAACCCCTTGCAGGGTTGGAGTGGCACTGGCGCTAGCCCCCCGTGTTGGACTGTGGAGGTCTATTGTTCCTGTGCGAGTGTGAAAAGAAGAAGAAGGAGATTTGAAGGTCTGTAAGGTAAGTGTTTGAAAAATTGTGAAGCATACAGTTTGTCCTCTATGAGGGTGCAAGAAACCGATGTTTCACCCCTTTTCTCTCTCCCCAGGTGGATCCCTCGACATTGAATGCAGCAAGGAAGGTAAGTGCAACTGCATTTTTTGGAGTTGGGATCCCCCACATGGCGGGGCAACAAGCACCCAACAAAAATGTAATAAATCATAATTCATAGTATCAATATTACAACAGAAAACACATATACATGTTAATATATATGAGAACCCGCCATGTGGAGGATCCCAACTACCTGTAGTGTCTACAGGTACCCCCAAGGAAGACCAAGGTAAGTTTTTTTCAACACTCCCCAATGTTAGATTAGGGCCTTTTTGGATTTTTAATATTTTTCATTTAGCCCTAGCGGGTCAATTGTTTTCAAAAGGTGTATCCAGGTCCTTTCAGCCTTCTGTCTTTGAGTTTTTGTCCACTCTTTATGGCTCTCCAGACCCTCAATCCCCATGTTGTTAACCCCATGCATTACAAAGTGCCGGTAAAGGACTGTATCCTCGTTTCCTCTCCTGACCTGATACCTGTGCTGTTTAAAACGGATCTCCATGGAGTATCTGGTTTCTCCTATGTACAGTTTCTGGCAACTGGAGCATCTGATAGCATAGACCACGTTGTAAGTTTTAAAATCAATGCTATTCCCTATAGGTACCCCCCTCCCAGAATATCTATTCCCAATATAGACATCCTGTTGGAAGTGTTGTTGTTCTGTTAGGGATACCTCAGGTTTTTTATTCAGGCTCGAGTGAACCAGTTTATCTTTAAGATTTTTGTTTCTCCTGTATGCAGAGATCAATTTAAAACCACCCAGGTCCTCCAGGGTCTCCTGGGCCTGTCCAAAGTTGAGCCTCAGCTGGCCACCCAAACGTCCAAGAGGATGAGAGAACGTCGTGACCACAGGTATAATTTTCTTCTCATCATTTTGCACTACATATCTCCCATTTGTTTGGAACACCCGCCTCACTTCACTCCTTATCCCCCTCAGGAACCTCCGAGAATATCCCCGAGGCCTCAGGGCTTTAAAGAGGACCGATGTCGCCTCCTCCACATCACTAAGGTGAGTACAAATGCGATGGAATCTGATCAATTGAGATTTGACCAGACCCTTATATGTATGCTTAGGATGGTAACTGTTTTTGTGGAGCAATGCATGCCTATCTGTTTCCTTAAAGAAAACTTTAGTGGCTAAAGTTTTTGTTGTTGCTCCCAAACTGGATGAAAAGAATACCTGTGTGTCTAAGAACTCTAATGTTTCCCTCTGGATGTTGTGTGTTATTTTGATGGCCGGATGATGTGTGTTTAAAACTTCCAAGAATGCTTTAAAACTCTCCATATCTCCCTCCCAGATACCAAAGATGTCATCCAGGTACCTCAAATACAGCGACGGCAGATGGCGGCATTTCACAAATGCTGATTCTTCCCACCCACACATATACAAATTGGCATAGGCTGGGGCAAATTTTTTGCCCATCGCTGTACCATGGATCTGGAGGTAGTGTTTGTTATTAAACTCAAAGTCATTCCGGTCAAGGCTCATCTTTAACAGTTCTAAAATATACGCATCAGGTCTTCCTGGAACAGGAAATTTATTAAAAGCAGCTCTTATTGACTGTAGGCCCAAGGTCGTATCTATGTTGGTGTATAGAGAGTTAATGTCAATAGAAAACAAAAACGCATCAGCTGAGACTGAAATTAACCCAACTTTCTCCACAAAGTCATACGTATCCTTTATGTAGGAAGCATGCTTGTGTGAAAGAGGGTTAATGTGCAGGTCCAGATACTCAGCGATGTTAGACGACTCTGAGCCACAGTCACTCACTATTGGTCGACCACAGGGAACCCGGCCCGGGACAGTCCATTGGTCCAGGGCCTTGTGTATCTTCGGCAGCAGGTAGAAGACTCTTGGCCTGGGGACATCCGGCCCCAACAGGTAAGTCATTTGTTTTGATGTTATTATGTCATCCCGGAACATATCACACAAGATGGATCGGATCATGATCTGTGTCTCGGGCTGCATTGAATGTAATAAAGGTGTATAATGATCTCTGTTGGCCAATTGCCTCTCTGCTTCCAATAGATACTGTGTCCTGTCCATAATCACAATTTGTGATCCCTTATCTGCCGGTTTGATTACTAGAGCCGGGTCGTCCGCCAGAGTCTTAATGGCTTGGAGTTCCTCTATGCTCAAATTGTAAGTATGTTCCGGCATCGGTCTAAAAGCCCTTAAGGCTTCCAGATCTTTTTTGATAAGGGTCTCAATTGTGTTTGACACTCTCCCTGGCACCCAACTAGACGGGTCCGTGAAGGGTGTATGGACATATTCATTTCCATAATTGAAATGATCTAAAAGCTTCAATCTCCTGTGATACACATGGAGATCTCGGCGTAATTCCCTGCGGTCTGGCTGCCTCGGAGTAGGAATGAAGGTAAGTCCCAGTTCCAACACTTTTTTCTCGACCTCATTCAGTCTATAAGACCTCGAGAGGTTCATAATGTTGGATGTCGGAGCTGTATCATCACACTCATCTCCGTCTAGTTTAAAAATTCAAGCCAAAGTTTAAAAATTCTATTCGCAGTTTCCGGAGTCCAATGGACCGGGTCCCTTGGCATCACACAGAAGTGGCGTGTCTCCAAGACAGGTAAGTATTCACAATGTTTAACAATATCCTTATTGAATCTCCTTAGTAGGCTCTTTTGTTTGTCATTCAGCCTATCTGAGAAGTGGATCTGTGCTACATAAATAGTAGCATGTGGAAATGCTGTGTCACACACTGCCAGAAGTCGTCGCATCTGTTTTAGTAACGTATCAGGTACGTTCTCCTTTAAACAGTTCACCAGGCCCACAGAAAGGATAACCTTTTCTACTTCTGTGTGAGGCGTTAGCTTTGCTATTACTCCCCTCAGGTGATCACAAGAGGCTCCTGGGAAACTGTCCACCTGAATGCTGTTATCCTCAAAGGTGGGTATTCTTGCGAGATTAGAGTCTCCTATAAACAGTATTGGTTTTGTGACTTCCAGATTCCAAATGTGGATCTTTCTTACAACATTTTGATGTTTTACAGGTTCCCTACGAGAGGCGGTGCCCACTGGCAGCTGGCGGCGAGGACTAAGGTAAGTGGGGCTGGGGGGGTGTGGGGAGGGGCGGGCACGGGGGACGGGACGGTTGAGGTTAGGATCAGGTGACAGGGGAGAGGTTAGGCCCCCATTAATCCCCAAATAATTGGGATTAAGCACCGAGGGCAGAATGGGGGTAAGATCCCCATCTGTCCCTAGTGGAAGAGAGGCACAGGAAAGGGAGGGGTTGGGGTTAGGTAAGGGGGGAATAGGGAAAAGGCCCCCAGTGGGGCTGGGGGGGTATAGGGAGGGGCGGGAACGGGGGACGGGATGGTTGAGGTTAGGATCAGGTGACAGGGGGAAGGTTAGACCCCCATTAATCCCCAAACAATTGGGGTTAGGCACCGAGGGCAGAATGGGGGTAAGATCCCCATCTGTCCCTAGTGGAGGAGAGGCCCAGGAAAGGGAGGGGTTGGGGTTAGGTAAGGGGGAAACAGGGAAAGAGCCCCCATTAACCACCCTCATAGTCTCTCGCTGTTGTCCCATTGCGTCCTCTGGAGGACCACTTAGAACCTTAACGCCAGGAGATGAGTTAAGACTCTCATCAATGTGGACTGCCACATTACTGGGTCGGGGGGGATCTTGGTTTGTTGCCCCCCTCCCCTTACCCACCTCACCTGCAGAACGCTCCATCGCAGAGTGAGCATCCCCTCCTGGGGGACCCCGTGCAGCCTCTATTTCTGAGGGGGTGTCCTCCATTTGGGGATTAAAGGGTATGGGAGTCTGGGGTGGCAACTCCAAAACAACAATACTATCCCTCCTAGATGACATTAGGGCCTCCTTAAAGGTAAGTGGCATTGGCTTTGTGTTTGTTGTCATTGCTCCCCCTAATGGTCTGATTTCTTGCCTTTCAGTCCCAAGAAGGCCACCAGAGGTCGCCACATCCCCTTTCCCAGGTAAGTTTTTATTTCCATGGGTAGGAGTATTTTTCTGGCGTACCCTACCAAGGCTGGTCCTCTGTTTTTTAGGGATAGGTGTTCCCTGGATGAAAGGGGTCTGTCCTTCCCTTCCCAGGGGGTCAGGCAACGGCGGGAAATCCACACTGTCAAAGTCCAGTGGGTTTGGAATAACTGGTATTTCCATTGGAGTTATCAGCATAGTACGCAGAGTATCCACAGATGTACTAGTGAATCTTCTTTTGTATTTCAGCTTGCTCCAACCCACCGCTACCTGAAGGGCCCTTTCATCCAGTATCGGCAAGTCTCCCAGAATGGAACCCATGACCTCATCGTAATGGACCCGTAATGTCTCCAAAATGTCTCCTAGCCATTTTTGAGTGTTGTTTTTTACTCTATTGGTGGTATTAAGAGATGGCGAAGATGGTTTGATGAATGATGCTAATTTGTGTACCTGTCTCTCCAACCCCTTAGGGCAGATTCCTGTTAAAAGAGAATGACTCAGGATCTCGGAGTGGTGTAATGCTTGGAGAAGTTTAAAATATTTCTTGGTGAGTGGGATGTTGAGAGGATTCAATGTGTAATTCCCTCTCTTTGTTGTGTTTCCCCCCAGGACGTTTCCCCCTTCCGTGAGGACGGCGGTCTGCTCCTGGCTCACCTCCATACCCTACTGGTGATTGGAAACTGCTAAAAGAATGACTCAAACTCGAGCTAAACAGTCCACAATCAACTCTAGTGTCTTAAAGGTCTATAAGTGCACAGACACCAAGAATTAAAAAAGAAGACTGTCTCATGTGGTCATTTCCTGTTAGTCCTCTTTATTCCTGCACATCTAAAATTTTGCTTTAAAAAAAGCATTTTTGGAGAACCTTTCCTCAAAAAGAAAGGGTCTTTCTCCCTTGCACAAATAGGGATCACTTTTTGGGCTAACCTAGGTACAGTTCCCCTATAGTTGGTCAGTCACTGTAGCACTGCACACTGTGATTTCTTGCAACCAAAACCAAGGGCACTAGGCCAAAAAGGAGTCTGTGTAAGCACACTGCACTCTACACACACACACAAAGATCACACCAGTTTCTGGCCAATCTTTTAGGGATTTAACCCTGCCAACCCAACTGTTTCCCCAGTGCAAGAAGTGCAAGAAATTTCTCTTTTTAAGAAGAAGGAAAAGAGGACTAAAAAAGATTCCAGGCCAAACTAACTTGACCCTGAATAAGACCACAAGATGAATTTTTGCCCCCCAAGAAAAAGGTAAGAGGTTTAAAAGAGTAAAAGAATAAAATTGAGAGGCTTCTGATATTTCGCCTCATCGAGGCTTCGTCAGAGAAGAATGAGTTGCTGGAGGAAAGCAGGAAGTTAAAAAGAGCTTGGGAAGGGAGGGTTTGTCCACTTCCTGTGGATTGTGATAGGCCAAGAGGGCCCAACCCCTCCCTCTCTCAATTGGGACTCAATTATTCAATTAAGGTTCAATTGATTGCCCTGCCCCTGCAGTGGTCCCAATTCCACCATCTCATGGTTGTTTCCAAATTGGCCACTGCTCTTTTCTCCCATCTACACTCCAGCAAACTCATAAAAAAATAGGAATTAAATATTTAATCTCCACCGTCCTCACTAGGGCCAGTCTCTGGCTGGGTTAGGTTAGGTGGCAGATCTCAACCCCTTGCAGGGTTGGAGTGGCACTGGCGCTAGCCCCCCGTGTTGGACTGTGGAGGTCTATTGTTCCTGTGCGAGTGTGAAAAGAAGAAGAAGGAGATTTGAAGGTCTGTAAGGTAAGTGTTTGAAAAATTGTGAAGCATACAGTTTGTCCTCTATGAGGGTGCAAGAAACCGATGTTTCACCCCTTTTCTCTCTCCCCAGGTGGATCCCTCGACATTGAATGCAGCAAGGAAGGTAAGTGCAACTGCATTTTTTGGAGTTGGGATCCCCCACATGGCGGGGCAACAAGCACCCAACAAAAATGTAATAAATCATAATTCATAGTATCAATATTACAACAGAAAACACATATACATGTTAATATATATGAGAACCCGCCATGTGGAGGATCCCAACTACCTGTAGTGTCTACAGGTACCCCCAAGGAAGACCAAGGTAAGTTTTTTTCAACACTCCCCAATGTTAGATTAGGGCCTTTTTGGATTTTTAATATTTTTCATTTAGCCCTAGCGGGTCAATTGTTTTCAAAAGGTGTATCCAGGTCCTTTCAGCCTTCTGTCTTTGAGTTTTTGTCCACTCTTTATGGCTCTCCAGACCCTCAATCCCCATGTTGTTAACCCCATGCATTACAAAGTGCCGGTAAAGGACTGTATCCTCGTTTCCTCTCCTGACCTGATACCTGTGCTGTTTAAAACGGATCTCCATGGAGTATCTGGTTTCTCCTATGTACAGTTTCTGGCAACTGGAGCATCTGATAGCATAGACCACGTTGTAAGTTTTAAAATCAATGCTATTCCCTATAGGTACCCCCCTCCCAGAATATCTATTCCCAATATAGACATCCTGTTGGAAGTGTTGTTGTTCTGTTAGGGATACCTCAGGTTTTTTATTCAGGCTCGAGTGAACCAGTTTATCTTTAAGATTTTTGTTTCTCCTGTATGCAGAGATCAATTTAAAACCACCCAGGTCCTCCAGGGTCTCCTGGGCCTGTCCAAAGTTGAGCCTCAGCTGGCCACCCAAACGTCCAAGAGGATGAGAGAACGTCGTGACCACAGGTATAATTTTCTTCTCATCATTTTGCACTACATATCTCCCATTTGTTTGGAACACCCGCCTCACTTCACTCCTTATCCCCCTCAGGAACCTCCGAGAATATCCCCGAGGCCTCAGGGCTTTAAAGAGGACCGATGTCGCCTCCTCCACATCACTAAGGTGAGTACAAATGCGATGGAATCTGATCAATTGAGATTTGACCAGACCCTTATATGTATGCTTAGGATGGTAACTGTTTTTGTGGAGCAATGCATGCCTATCTGTTTCCTTAAAGAAAACTTTAGTGGCTAAAGTTTTTGTTGTTGCTCCCAAACTGGATGAAAAGAATACCTGTGTGTCTAAGAACTCTAATGTTTCCCTCTGGATGTTGTGTGTTATTTTGATGGCCGGATGATGTGTGTTTAAAACTTCCAAGAATGCTTTAAAACTCTCCATATCTCCCTCCCAGATACCAAAGATGTCATCCAGGTACCTCAAATACAGCGACGGCAGATGGCGGCATTTCACAAATGCTGATTCTTCCCACCCACACATATACAAATTGGCATAGGCTGGGGCAAATTTTTTGCCCATCGCTGTACCATGGATCTGGAGGTAGTGTTTGTTATTAAACTCAAAGTCATTCCGGTCAAGGCTCATCTTTAACAGTTCTAAAATATACGCATCAGGTCTTCCTGGAACAGGAAATTTATTAAAAGCAGCTCTTATTGACTGTAGGCCCAAGGTCGTATCTATGTTGGTGTATAGAGAGTTAATGTCAATAGAAAACAAAAACGCATCAGCTGAGACTGAAATTAACCCAACTTTCTCCACAAAGTCATACGTATCCTTTATGTAGGAAGCATGCTTGTGTGAAAGAGGGTTAATGTGCAGGTCCAGATACTCAGCGATGTTAGACGACTCTGAGCCACAGTCACTCACTATTGGTCGACCACAGGGAACCCGGCCCGGGACAGTCCATTGGTCCAGGGCCTTGTGTATCTTCGGCAGCAGGTAGAAGACTCTTGGCCTGGGGACATCCGGCCCCAACAGGTAAGTCATTTGTTTTGATGTTATTATGTCATCCCGGAACATATCACACAAGATGGATCGGATCATGATCTGTGTCTCGGGCTGCATTGAATGTAATAAAGGTGTATAATGATCTCTGTTGGCCAATTGCCTCTCTGCTTCCAATAGATACTGTGTCCTGTCCATAATCACAATTTGTGATCCCTTATCTGCCGGTTTGATTACTAGAGCCGGGTCGTCCGCCAGAGTCTTAATGGCTTGGAGTTCCTCTATGCTCAAATTGTAAGTATGTTCCGGCATCGGTCTAAAAGCCCTTAAGGCTTCCAGATCTTTTTTGATAAGGGTCTCAATTGTGTTTGACACTCTCCCTGGCACCCAACTAGACGGGTCCGTGAAGGGTGTATGGACATATTCATTTCCATAATTGAAATGATCTAAAAGCTTCAATCTCCTGTGATACACATGGAGATCTCGGCGTAATTCCCTGCGGTCTGGCTGCCTCGGAGTAGGAATGAAGGTAAGTCCCAGTTCCAACACTTTTTTCTCGACCTCATTCAGTCTATAAGACCTCGAGAGGTTCATAATGTTGGATGTCGGAGCTGTATCATCACACTCATCTCCGTCTAGTTTAAAAATTCAAGCCAAAGTTTAAAAATTCTATTCGCAGTTTCCGGAGTCCAATGGACCGGGTCCCTTGGCATCACACAGAAGTGGCGTGTCTCCAAGACAGGTAAGTATTCACAATGTTTAACAATATCCTTATTGAATCTCCTTAGTAGGCTCTTTTGTTTGTCATTCAGCCTATCTGAGAAGTGGATCTGTGCTACATAAATAGTAGCATGTGGAAATGCTGTGTCACACACTGCCAGAAGTCGTCGCATCTGTTTTAGTAACGTATCAGGTACGTTCTCCTTTAAACAGTTCACCAGGCCCACAGAAAGGATAACCTTTTCTACTTCTGTGTGAGGCGTTAGCTTTGCTATTACTCCCCTCAGGTGATCACAAGAGGCTCCTGGGAAACTGTCCACCTGAATGCTGTTATCCTCAAAGGTGGGTATTCTTGCGAGATTAGAGTCTCCTATAAACAGTATTGGTTTTGTGACTTCCAGATTCCAAATGTGGATCTTTCTTACAACATTTTGATGTTTTACAGGTTCCCTACGAGAGGCGGTGCCCACTGGCAGCTGGCGGCGAGGACTAAGGTAAGTGGGGCTGGGGGGGTGTGGGGAGGGGCGGGCACGGGGGACGGGACGGTTGAGGTTAGGATCAGGTGACAGGGGAGAGGTTAGGCCCCCATTAATCCCCAAATAATTGGGATTAAGCACCGAGGGCAGAATGGGGGTAAGATCCCCATCTGTCCCTAGTGGAAGAGAGGCACAGGAAAGGGAGGGGTTGGGGTTAGGTAAGGGGGGAATAGGGAAAAGGCCCCCAGTGGGGCTGGGGGGGTATAGGGAGGGGCGGGAACGGGGGACGGGATGGTTGAGGTTAGGATCAGGTGACAGGGGGAAGGTTAGACCCCCATTAATCCCCAAACAATTGGGGTTAGGCACCGAGGGCAGAATGGGGGTAAGATCCCCATCTGTCCCTAGTGGAGGAGAGGCCCAGGAAAGGGAGGGGTTGGGGTTAGGTAAGGGGGAAACAGGGAAAGAGCCCCCATTAACCACCCTCATAGTCTCTCGCTGTTGTCCCATTGCGTCCTCTGGAGGACCACTTAGAACCTTAACGCCAGGAGATGAGTTAAGACTCTCATCAATGTGGACTGCCACATTACTGGGTCGGGGGGGATCTTGGTTTGTTGCCCCCCTCCCCTTACCCACCTCACCTGCAGAACGCTCCATCGCAGAGTGAGCATCCCCTCCTGGGGGACCCCGTGCAGCCTCTATTTCTGAGGGGGTGTCCTCCATTTGGGGATTAAAGGGTATGGGAGTCTGGGGTGGCAACTCCAAAACAACAATACTATCCCTCCTAGATGACATTAGGGCCTCCTTAAAGGTAAGTGGCATTGGCTTTGTGTTTGTTGTCATTGCTCCCCCTAATGGTCTGATTTCTTGCCTTTCAGTCCCAAGAAGGCCACCAGAGGTCGCCACATCCCCTTTCCCAGGTAAGTTTTTATTTCCATGGGTAGGAGTATTTTTCTGGCGTACCCTACCAAGGCTGGTCCTCTGTTTTTTAGGGATAGGTGTTCCCTGGATGAAAGGGGTCTGTCCTTCCCTTCCCAGGGGGTCAGGCAACGGCGGGAAATCCACACTGTCAAAGTCCAGTGGGTTTGGAATAACTGGTATTTCCATTGGAGTTATCAGCATAGTACGCAGAGTATCCACAGATGTACTAGTGAATCTTCTTTTGTATTTCAGCTTGCTCCAACCCACCGCTACCTGAAGGGCCCTTTCATCCAGTATCGGCAAGTCTCCCAGAATGGAACCCATGACCTCATCGTAATGGACCCGTAATGTCTCAAATGTCTCCTAGCCATTTTTGAGTGTTGTTTTTTACTCTATTGGTGGTATTAAGAGATGGCGAAGATGGTTTGATGAATGATGCTAATTTGTGTACCTGTCTCTCCATCCCCTTAGGGCAGATTCCTGTTAAAAGAGAATGACTCAGGATCTCGGAGTGGTGTAATGCTTGGAGAAGTTTAAAATATTTCTTGGTGAGTGGGATGTTGAGAGGATTCAATGTGTAATTCCCTCTCTTTGTTGTGTTTCCCCCCAGGACGTTTCCCCCTTCCGTGAGGACGGCGGTCTGCTCCTGGCTCACCTCCATACCCTACTGGTGATTGGAAACTGCTAAAAGAATGACTCAAACTCGAGCTAAACAGTCCACAATCAACTCTAGTGTCTTAAAGGTCTATAAGTGCACAGACACCAAGAATTAAAAAAGAAGACTGTCTCATGTGGTCATTTCCTGTTAGTCCTCTTTATTCCTGCACATCTAAAATTTTGCTTTAAAAAAAGCATTTTTGGAGAACCTTTCCTCAAAAAGAAAGGGTCTTTCTCCCTTGCACAAATAGGGATCACTTTTTGGGCTAACCTAGGTACAGTTCCCCTATAGTTGGTCAGTCACTGTAGCACTGCACACTGTGATTTCTTGCAACCAAAACCAAGGGCACTAGGCCAAAAAGGAGTCTGTGTAAGCACACTGCACTCTACACACACACACAAAGATCACACCAGTTTCTGGCCAATCTTTTAGGGATTTAACCCTGCCAACCCAACTGTTTCCCCAGTGCAAGAAGTGCAAGAAATTTCTCTTTTTAAGAAGAAGGAAAAGAGGACTAAAAAAGATTCCAGGCCAAACTAACTTGACCCTGAATAAGACCACAAGATGAATTTTTGCCCCCCAAGAAAAAGGTAAGAGGTTTAAAAGAGTAAAAGAATAAAATTGAGAGGCTTCTGATATTTCGCCTCATCGAGGCTTCGTCAGAGAAGAATGAGTTGCTGGAGGAAAGCAGGAAGTTAAAAAGAGCTTGGGAAGGGAGGGTTTGTCCACTTCCTGTGGATTGTGATAGGCCAAGAGGGCCCAACCCCTCCCTCTCTCAATTGGGACTCAATTATTCAATTAAGGTTCAATTGATTGCCCTGCCCCTGCAGTGGTCCCAATTCCACCATCTCATGGTTGTTTCCAAATTGGCCACTGCTCTTTTCTCCCATCTACACTCCAGCAAACTCATAAAAAAATAGGAATTAAATATTTAATCTCCACCGTCCTCACTAGGGCCAGTCTCTGGCTGGGTTAGGTTAGGTGGCAGATCTCAACCCCTTGCAGGGTTGGAGTGGCACTGGCGCTAGCCCCCCGTGTTGGACTGTGGAGGTCTATTGTTCCTGTGCGAGTGTGAAAAGAAGAAGAAGGAGATTTGAAGGTCTGTAAGGTAAGTGTTTGAAAAATTGTGAAGCATACAGTTTGTCCTCTATGAGGGTGCAAGAAACCGATGTTTCACCCCTTTTCTCTCTCCCCAGGTGGATCCCTCGACATTGAATGCAGCAAGGAAGGTAAGTGCAACTGCATTTTTTGGAGTTGGGATCCCCCACATGGCGGGGCAACAAGCACCCAACAAAAATGTAATAAATCATAATTCATAGGATCAATATTACAACAGAAAACACATATACATGTTAATATATATGAGAACCCGCCATGTGGAGGATCCCAACTACCTGTAGTGTCTACAGGTACCCCCAAGGAAGACCAAGGTAAGTTTTTTTCAACACTCCCCAATGTTAGATTAGGGCCTTTTTGGATTTTTAATATTTTTCATTTAGCCCTAGCGGGTCAATTGTTTTCAAAAGGTGTATCCAGGTCCTTTCAGCCTTCTGTCTTTGAGTTTTTGTCCACTCTTTATGGCTCTCCAGACCCTCAATCCCCATGTTGTTAACCCCATGCATTACAAAGTGCCGGTAAAGGACTGTATCCTCGTTTCCTCTCCTGACCTGATACCTGTGCTGTTTAAAACGGATCTCCATGGAGTATCTGGTTTCTCCTATGTACAGTTTCTGGCAACTGGAGCATCTGATAGCATAGACCACGTTGTAAGTTTTAAAATCAATGCTATTCCCTATAGGTACCCCCCTCCCAGAATATCTATTCCCAATATAGACATCCTGTTGGAAGTGTTGTTGTTCTGTTAGGGATACCTCAGGTTTTTTATTCAGGCTCGAGTGAACCAGTTTATCTTTAAGATTTTTGTTTCTCCTGTATGCAGAGATCAATTTAAAACCACCCAGGTCCTCCAGGGTCTCCTGGGCCTGTCCAAAGTTGAGCCTCAGCTGGCCACCCAAACGTCCAAGAGGATGAGAGAACGTCGTGACCACAGGTATAATTTTCTTCTCATCATTTTGCACTACATATCTCCCATTTGTTTGGAACACCCGCCTCACTTCACTCCTTATCCCCCTCAGGAACCTCCGAGAATATCCCCGAGGCCTCAGGGCTTTAAAGAGGACCGATGTCGCCTCCTCCACATCACTAAGGTGAGTACAAATGCGATGGAATCTGATCAATTGAGATTTGACCAGACCCTTATATGTATGCTTAGGATGGTAACTGTTTTTGTGGAGCAATGCATGCCTATCTGTTTCCTTAAAGAAAACTTTAGTGGCTAAAGTTTTTGTTGTTGCTCCCAAACTGGATGAAAAGAATACCTGTGTGTCTAAGAACTCTAATGTTTCCCTCTGGATGTTGTGTGTTATTTTGATGGCCGGATGATGTGTGTTTAAAACTTCCAAGAATGCTTTAAAACTCTCCATATCTCCCTCCCAGATACCAAAGATGTCATCCAGGTACCTCAAATACAGCGACGGCAGATGGCGGCATTTCACAAATGCTGATTCTTCCCACCCACACATATACAAATTGGCATAGGCTGGGGCAAATTTTTTGCCCATCGCTGTACCATGGATCTGGAGGTAGTGTTTGTTATTAAACTCAAAGTCATTCCGGTCAAGGCTCATCTTTAACAGTTCTAAAATATACGCATCAGGTCTTCCTGGAACAGGAAATTTATTAAAAGCAGCTCTTATTGACTGTAGGCCCAAGGTCGTATCTATGTTGGTGTATAGAGAGTTAATGTCAATAGAAAACAAAAACGCATCAGCTGAGACTGAAATTAACCCAACTTTCTCCACAAAGTCATACGTATCCTTTATGTAGGAAGCATGCTTGTGTGAAAGAGGGTTAATGTGCAGGTCCAGATACTCAGCGATGTTAGACGACTCTGAGCCACAGTCACTCACTATTGGTCGACCACAGGGAACCCGGCCCGGGACAGTCCATTGGTCCAGGGCCTTGTGTATCTTCGGCAGCAGGTAGAAGACTCTTGGCCTGGGGACATCCGGCCCCAACAGGTAAGTCATTTGTTTTGATGTTATTATGTCATCCCGGAACATATCACACAAGATGGATCGGATCATGATCTGTGTCTCGGGCTGCATTGAATGTAATAAAGGTGTATAATGATCTCTGTTGGCCAATTGCCTCTCTGCTTCCAATAGATACTGTGTCCTGTCCATAATCACAATTTGTGATCCCTTATCTGCCGGTTTGATTACTAGAGCCGGGTCGTCCGCCAGAGTCTTAATGGCTTGGAGTTCCTCTATGCTCAAATTGTAAGTATGTTCCGGCATCGGTCTAAAAGCCCTTAAGGCTTCCAGATCTTTTTTGATAAGGGTCTCAATTGTGTTTGACACTCTCCCTGGCACCCAACTAGACGGGTCCGTGAAGGGTGTATGGACATATTCATTTCCATAATTGAAATGATCTAAAAGCTTCAATCTCCTGTGATACACATGGAGATCTCGGCGTAATTCCCTGCGGTCTGGCTGCCTCGGAGTAGGAATGAAGGTAAGTCCCAGTTCCAACACTTTTTTCTCGACCTCATTCAGTCTATAAGACCTCGAGAGGTTCATAATGTTGGATGTCGGAGCTGTATCATCACACTCATCTCCGTCTAGTTTAAAAATTCAAGCCAAAGTTTAAAAATTCTATTCGCAGTTTCCGGAGTCCAATGGACCGGGTCCCTTGGCATCACACAGAAGTGGCGTGTCTCCAAGACAGGTAAGTATTCACAATGTTTAACAATATCCTTATTGAATCTCCTTAGTAGGCTCTTTTGTTTGTCATTCAGCCTATCTGAGAAGTGGATCTGTGCTACATAAATAGTAGCATGTGGAAATGCTGTGTCACACACTGCCAGAAGTCGTCGCATCTGTTTTAGTAACGTATCAGGTACGTTCTCCTTTAAACAGTTCACCAGGCCCACAGAAAGGATAACCTTTTCTACTTCTGTGTGAGGCGTTAGCTTTGCTATTACTCCCCTCAGGTGATCACAAGAGGCTCCTGGGAAACTGTCCACCTGAATGCTGTTATCCTCAAAGGTGGGTATTCTTGCGAGATTAGAGTCTCCTATAAACAGTATTGGTTTTGTGACTTCCAGATTCCAAATGTGGATCTTTCTTACAACATTTTGATGTTTTACAGGTTCCCTACGAGAGGCGGTGCCCACTGGCAGCTGGCGGCGAGGACTAAGGTAAGTGGGGCTGGGGGGGTGTGGGGAGGGGCGGGCACGGGGGACGGGACGGTTGAGGTTAGGATCAGGTGACAGGGGAGAGGTTAGGCCCCCATTAATCCCCAAATAATTGGGATTAAGCACCGAGGGCAGAATGGGGGTAAGATCCCCATCTGTCCCTAGTGGAAGAGAGGCACAGGAAAGGGAGGGGTTGGGGTTAGGTAAGGGGGGAATAGGGAAAAGGCCCCCAGTGGGGCTGGGGGGGTATAGGGAGGGGCGGGAACGGGGGACGGGATGGTTGAGGTTAGGATCAGGTGACAGGGGGAAGGTTAGACCCCCATTAATCCCCAAACAATTGGGGTTAGGCACCGAGGGCAGAATGGGGGTAAGATCCCCATCTGTCCCTAGTGGAGGAGAGGCCCAGGAAAGGGAGGGGTTGGGGTTAGGTAAGGGGGAAACAGGGAAAGAGCCCCCATTAACCACCCTCATAGTCTCTCGCTGTTGTCCCATTGCGTCCTCTGGAGGACCACTTAGAACCTTAACGCCAGGAGATGAGTTAAGACTCTCATCAATGTGGACTGCCACATTACTGGGTCGGGGGGGATCTTGGTTTGTTGCCCCCCTCCCCTTACCCACCTCACCTGCAGAACGCTCCATCGCAGAGTGAGCATCCCCTCCTGGGGGACCCCGTGCAGCCTCTATTTCTGAGGGGGTGTCCTCCATTTGGGGATTAAAGGGTATGGGAGTCTGGGGTGGCAACTCCAAAACAACAATACTATCCCTCCTAGATGACATTAGGGCCTCCTTAAAGGTAAGTGGCATTGGCTTTGTGTTTGTTGTCATTGCTCCCCCTAATGGTCTGATTTCTTGCCTTTCAGTCCCAAGAAGGCCACCAGAGGTCGCCACATCCCCTTTCCCAGGTAAGTTTTTATTTCCATGGGTAGGAGTATTTTTCTGGCGTACCCTACCAAGGCTGGTCCTCTGTTTTTTAGGGATAGGTGTTCCCTGGATGAAAGGGGTCTGTCCTTCCCTTCCCAGGGGGTCAGGCAACGGCGGGAAATCCACACTGTCAAAGTCCAGTGGGTTTGGAATAACTGGTATTTCCATTGGAGTTATCAGCATAGTACGCAGAGTATCCACAGATGTACTAGTGAATCTTCTTTTGTATTTCAGCTTGCTCCAACCCACCGCTACCTGAAGGGCCCTTTCATCCAGTATCGGCAAGTCTCCCAGAATGGAACCCATGACCTCATCGTAATGGACCCGTAATGTCTCCAAAATGTCTCCTAGCCATTTTTGAGTGTTGTTTTTTACTCTATTGGTGGTATTAAGAGATGGCGAAGATGGTTTGATGAATGATGCTAATTTGTGTACCTGTCTCTCCATCCCCTTAGGGCAGATTCCTGTTAAAAGAGAATGACTCAGGATCTCGGAGTGGTGTAATGCTTGGAGAAGTTTAAAATATTTCTTGGTGAGTGGGATGTTGAGAGGATTCAATGTGTAATTCCCTCTCTTTGTTGTGTTTCCCCCCAGGACGTTTCCCCCTTCCGTGAGGACGGCGGTCTGCTCCTGGCTCACCTCCATACCCTACTGGTGATTGGAAACTGCTAAAAGAATGACTCAAACTCGAGCTAAACAGTCCACAATCAACTCTAGTGTCTTAAAGGTCTATAAGTGCACAGACACCAAGAATTAAAAAAGAAGACTGTCTCATGTGGTCATTTCCTGTTAGTCCTCTTTATTCCTGCACATCTAAAATTTTGCTTTAAAAAAAGCATTTTTGGAGAACCTTTCCTCAAAAAGAAAGGGTCTTTCTCCCTTGCACAAATAGGGATCACTTTTTGGGCTAACCTAGGTACAGTTCCCCTATAGTTGGTCAGTCACTGTAGCACTGCACACTGTGATTTCTTGCAACCAAAACCAAGGGCACTAGGCCAAAAAGGAGTCTGTGTAAGCACACTGCACTCTACACACACACACAAAGATCACACCAGTTTCTGGCCAATCTTTTAGGGATTTAACCCTGCCAACCCAACTGTTTCCCCAGTGCAAGAAGTGCAAGAAATTTCTCTTTTTAAGAAGAAGGAAAAGAGGACTAAAAAAGATTCCAGGCCAAACTAACTTGACCCTGAATAAGACCACAAGATGAATTTTTGCCCCCCAAGAAAAAGGTAAGAGGTTTAAAAGAGTAAAAGAATAAAATTGAGAGGCTTCTGATATTTCGCCTCATCGAGGCTTCGTCAGAGAAGAATGAGTTGCTGGAGGAAAGCAGGAAGTTAAAAAGAGCTTGGGAAGGGAGGGTTTGTCCACTTCCTGTGGATTGTGATAGGCCAAGAGGGCCCAACCCCTCCCTCTCTCAATTGGGACTCAATTATTCAATTAAGGTTCAATTGATTGCCCTGCCCCTGCAGTGGTCCCAATTCCACCATCTCATGGTTGTTTCCAAATTGGCCACTGCTCTTTTCTCCCATCTACACTCCAGCAAACTCATAAAAAAATAGGAATTAAATATTTAATCTCCACCGTCCTCACTAGGGCCAGTCTCTGGCTGGGTTAGGTTAGGTGGCAGATCTCAACCCCTTGCAGGGTTGGAGTGGCACTGGCGCTAGCCCCCCGTGTTGGACTGTGGAGGTCTATTGTTCCTGTGCGAGTGTGAAAAGAAGAAGAAGGAGATTTGAAGGTCTGTAAGGTAAGTGTTTGAAAAATTGTGAAGCATACAGTTTGTCCTCTATGAGGGTGCAAGAAACCGATGTTTCACCCCTTTTCTCTCTCCCCAGGTGGATCCCTCGACATTGAATGCAGCAAGGAAGGTAAGTGCAACTGCATTTTTTGGAGTTGGGATCCCCCACATGGCGGGGCAACAAGCACCCAACAAAAATGTAATAAATCATAATTCATAGTATCAATATTACAACAGAAAACACATATACATGTTAATATATATGAGAACCCGCCATGTGGAGGATCCCAACTACCTGTAGTGTCTACAGGTACCCCCAAGGAAGACCAAGGTAAGTTTTTTTCAACACTCCCCAATGTTAGATTAGGGCCTTTTTGGATTTTTAATATTTTTCATTTAGCCCTAGCGGGTCAATTGTTTTCAAAAGGTGTATCCAGGTCCTTTCAGCCTTCTGTCTTTGAGTTTTTGTCCACTCTTTATGGCTCTCCAGACCCTCAATCCCCATGTTGTTAACCCCATGCATTACAAAGTGCCGGTAAAGGACTGTATCCTCGTTTCCTCTCCTGACCTGATACCTGTGCTGTTTAAAACGGATCTCCATGGAGTATCTGGTTTCTCCTATGTACAGTTTCTGGCAACTGGAGCATCTGATAGCATAGACCACGTTGTAAGTTTTAAAATCAATGCTATTCCCTATAGGTACCCCCCTCCCAGAATATCTATTCCCAATATAGACATCCTGTTGGAAGTGTTGTTGTTCTGTTAGGGATACCTCAGGTTTTTTATTCAGGCTCGAGTGAACCAGTTTATCTTTAAGATTTTTGTTTCTCCTGTATGCAGAGATCAATTTAAAACCACCCAGGTCCTCCAGGGTCTCCTGGGCCTGTCCAAAGTTGAGCCTCAGCTGGCCACCCAAACGTCCAAGAGGATGAGAGAACGTCGTGACCACAGGTATAATTTTCTTCTCATCATTTTGCACTACATATCTCCCATTTGTTTGGAACACCCGCCTCACTTCACTCCTTATCCCCCTCAGGAACCTCCGAGAATATCCCCGAGGCCTCAGGGCTTTAAAGAGGACCGATGTCGCCTCCTCCACATCACTAAGGTGAGTACAAATGCGATGGAATCTGATCAATTGAGATTTGACCAGACCCTTATATGTATGCTTAGGATGGTAACTGTTTTTGTGGAGCAATGCATGCCTATCTGTTTCCTTAAAGAAAACTTTAGTGGCTAAAGTTTTTGTTGTTGCTCCCAAACTGGATGAAAAGAATACCTGTGTGTCTAAGAACTCTAATGTTTCCCTCTGGATGTTGTGTGTTATTTTGATGGCCGGATGATGTGTGTTTAAAACTTCCAAGAATGCTTTAAAACTCTCCATATCTCCCTCCCAGATACCAAAGATGTCATCCAGGTACCTCAAATACAGCGACGGCAGATGGCGGCATTTCACAAATGCTGATTCTTCCCACCCACACATATACAAATTGGCATAGGCTGGGGCAAATTTTTTGCCCATCGCTGTACCATGGATCTGGAGGTAGTGTTTGTTATTAAACTCAAAGTCATTCCGGTCAAGGCTCATCTTTAACAGTTCTAAAATATACGCATCAGGTCTTCCTGGAACAGGAAATTTATTAAAAGCAGCTCTTATTGACTGTAGGCCCAAGGTCGTATCTATGTTGGTGTATAGAGAGTTAATGTCAATAGAAAACAAAAACGCATCAGCTGAGACTGAAATTAACCCAACTTTCTCCACAAAGTCATACGTATCCTTTATGTAGGAAGCATGCTTGTGTGAAAGAGGGTTAATGTGCAGGTCCAGATACTCAGCGATGTTAGACGACTCTGAGCCACAGTCACTCACTATTGGTCGACCACAGGGAACCCGGCCCGGGACAGTCCATTGGTCCAGGGCCTTGTGTATCTTCGGCAGCAGGTAGAAGACTCTTGGCCTGGGGACATCCGGCCCCAACAGGTAAGTCATTTGTTTTGATGTTATTATGTCATCCCGGAACATATCACACAAGATGGATCGGATCATGATCTGTGTCTCGGGCTGCATTGAATGTAATAAAGGTGTATAATGATCTCTGTTGGCCAATTGCCTCTCTGCTTCCAATAGATACTGTGTCCTGTCCATAATCACAATTTGTGATCCCTTATCTGCCGGTTTGATTACTAGAGCCGGGTCGTCCGCCAGAGTCTTAATGGCTTGGAGTTCCTCTATGCTCAAATTGTAAGTATGTTCCGGCATCGGTCTAAAAGCCCTTAAGGCTTCCAGATCTTTTTTGATAAGGGTCTCAATTGTGTTTGACACTCTCCCTGGCACCCAACTAGACGGGTCCGTGAAGGGTGTATGGACATATTCATTTCCATAATTGAAATGATCTAAAAGCTTCAATCTCCTGTGATACACATGGAGATCTCGGCGTAATTCCCTGCGGTCTGGCTGCCTCGGAGTAGGAATGAAGGTAAGTCCCAGTTCCAACACTTTTTTCTCGACCTCATTCAGTCTATAAGACCTCGAGAGGTTCATAATGTTGGATGTCGGAGCTGTATCATCACACTCATCTCCGTCTAGTTTAAAAATTCAAGCCAAAGTTTAAAAATTCTATTCGCAGTTTCCGGAGTCCAATGGACCGGGTCCCTTGGCATCACACAGAAGTGGCGTGTCTCCAAGACAGGTAAGTATTCACAATGTTTAACAATATCCTTATTGAATCTCCTTAGTAGGCTCTTTTGTTTGTCATTCAGCCTATCTGAGAAGTGGATCTGTGCTACATAAATAGTAGCATGTGGAAATGCTGTGTCACACACTGCCAGAAGTCGTCGCATCTGTTTTAGTAACGTATCAGGTACGTTCTCCTTTAAACAGTTCACCAGGCCCACAGAAAGGATAACCTTTTCTACTTCTGTGTGAGGCGTTAGCTTTGCTATTACTCCCCTCAGGTGATCACAAGAGGCTCCTGGGAAACTGTCCACCTGAATGCTGTTATCCTCAAAGGTGGGTATTCTTGCGAGATTAGAGTCTCCTATAAACAGTATTGGTTTTGTGACTTCCAGATTCCAAATGTGGATCTTTCTTACAACATTTTGATGTTTTACAGGTTCCCTACGAGAGGCGGTGCCCACTGGCAGCTGGCGGCGAGGACTAAGGTAAGTGGGGCTGGGGGGGTGTGGGGAGGGGCGGGCACGGGGGACGGGACGGTTGAGGTTAGGATCAGGTGACAGGGGAGAGGTTAGGCCCCCATTAATCCCCAAATAATTGGGATTAAGCACCGAGGGCAGAATGGGGGTAAGATCCCCATCTGTCCCTAGTGGAAGAGAGGCACAGGAAAGGGAGGGGTTGGGGTTAGGTAAGGGGGGAATAGGGAAAAGGCCCCCAGTGGGGCTGGGGGGGTATAGGGAGGGGCGGGAACGGGGGACGGGATGGTTGAGGTTAGGATCAGGTGACAGGGGGAAGGTTAGACCCCCATTAATCCCCAAACAATTGGGGTTAGGCACCGAGGGCAGAATGGGGGTAAGATCCCCATCTGTCCCTAGTGGAGGAGAGGCCCAGGAAAGGGAGGGGTTGGGGTTAGGTAAGGGGGAAACAGGGAAAGAGCCCCCATTAACCACCCTCATAGTCTCTCGCTGTTGTCCCATTGCGTCCTCTGGAGGACCACTTAGAACCTTAACGCCAGGAGATGAGTTAAGACTCTCATCAATGTGGACTGCCACATTACTGGGTCGGGGGGGATCTTGGTTTGTTGCCCCCCTCCCCTTACCCACCTCACCTGCAGAACGCTCCATCGCAGAGTGAGCATCCCCTCCTGGGGGACCCCGTGCAGCCTCTATTTCTGAGGGGGTGTCCTCCATTTGGGGATTAAAGGGTATGGGAGTCTGGGGTGGCAACTCCAAAACAACAATACTATCCCTCCTAGATGACATTAGGGCCTCCTTAAAGGTAAGTGGCATTGGCTTTGTGTTTGTTGTCATTGCTCCCCCTAATGGTCTGATTTCTTGCCTTTCAGTCCCAAGAAGGCCACCAGAGGTCGCCACATCCCCTTTCCCAGGTAAGTTTTTATTTCCATGGGTAGGAGTATTTTTCTGGCGTACCCTACCAAGGCTGGTCCTCTGTTTTTTAGGGATAGGTGTTCCCTGGATGAAAGGGGTCTGTCCTTCCCTTCCCAGGGGGTCAGGCAACGGCGGGAAATCCACACTGTCAAAGTCCAGTGGGTTTGGAATAACTGGTATTTCCATTGGAGTTATCAGCATAGTACGCAGAGTATCCACAGATGTACTAGTGAATCTTCTTTTGTATTTCAGCTTGCTCCAACCCACCGCTACCTGAAGGGCCCTTTCATCCAGTATCGGCAAGTCTCCCAGAATGGAACCCATGACCTCATCGTAATGGACCCGTAATGTCTCCAAAATGTCTCCTAGCCATTTTTGAGTGTTGTTTTTTACTCTATTGGTGGTATTAAGAGATGGCGAAGATGGTTTGATGAATGATGCTAATTTGTGTACCTGTCTCTCCATCCCCTTAGGGCAGATTCCTGTTAAAAGAGAATGACTCAGGATCTCGGAGTGGTGTAATGCTTGGAGAAGTTTAAAATATTTCTTGGTGAGTGGGATGTTGAGAGGATTCAATGTGTAATTCCCTCTCTTTGTTGTGTTTCCCCCCAGGACGTTTCCCCCTTCCGTGAGGACGGCGGTCTGCTCCTGGCTCACCTCCATACCCTACTGGTGATTGGAAACTGCTAAAAGAATGACTCAAACTCGAGCTAAACAGTCCACAATCAACTCTAGTGTCTTAAAGGTCTATAAGTGCACAGACACCAAGAATTAAAAAAGAAGACTGTCTCATGTGGTCATTTCCTGTTAGTCCTCTTTATTCCTGCACATCTAAAATTTTGCTTTAAAAAAAGCATTTTTGGAGAACCTTTCCTCAAAAAGAAAGGGTCTTTCTCCCTTGCACAAATAGGGATCACTTTTTGGGCTAACCTAGGTACAGTTCCCCTATAGTTGGTCAGTCACTGTAGCACTGCACACTGTGATTTCTTGCAACCAAAACCAAGGGCACTAGGCCAAAAAGGAGTCTGTGTAAGCACACTGCACTCTACACACACACACAAAGATCACACCAGTTTCTGGCCAATCTTTTAGGGATTTAACCCTGCCAACCCAACTGTTTCCCCAGTGCAAGAAGTGCAAGAAATTTCTCTTTTTAAGAAGAAGGAAAAGAGGACTAAAAAAGATTCCAGGCCAAACTAACTTGACCCTGAATAAGACCACAAGATGAATTTTTGCCCCCCAAGAAAAAGGTAAGAGGTTTAAAAGAGTAAAAGAATAAAATTGAGAGGCTTCTGATATTTCGCCTCATCGAGGCTTCGTCAGAGAAGAATGAGTTGCTGGAGGAAAGCAGGAAGTTAAAAAGAGCTTGGGAAGGGAGGGTTTGTCCACTTCCTGTGGATTGTGATAGGCCAAGAGGGCCCAACCCCTCCCTCTCTCAATTGGGACTCAATTATTCAATTAAGGTTCAATTGATTGCCCTGCCCCTGCAGTGGTCCCAATTCCACCATCTCATGGTTGTTTCCAAATTGGCCACTGCTCTTTTCTCCCATCTACACTCCAGCAAACTCATAAAAAAATAGGAATTAAATATTTAATCTCCACCGTCCTCACTAGGGCCAGTCTCTGGCTGGGTTAGGTTAGGTGGCAGATCTCAACCCCTTGCAGGGTTGGAGTGGCACTGGCGCTAGCCCCCCGTGTTGGACTGTGGAGGTCTATTGTTCCTGTGCGAGTGTGAAAAGAAGAAGAAGGAGATTTGAAGGTCTGTAAGGTAAGTGTTTGAAAAATTGTGAAGCATACAGTTTGTCCTCTATGAGGGTGCAAGAAACCGATGTTTCACCCCTTTTCTCTCTCCCCAGGTGGATCCCTCGACATTGAATGCAGCAAGGAAGGTAAGTGCAACTGCATTTTTTGGAGTTGGGATCCCCCACATGGCGGGGCAACAAGCACCCAACAAAAATGTAATAAATCATAATTCATAGTATCAATATTACAACAGAAAACACATATACATGTTAATATATATGAGAACCCGCCATGTGGAGGATCCCAACTACCTGTAGTGTCTACAGGTACCCCCAAGGAAGACCAAGGTAAGTTTTTTTCAACACTCCCCAATGTTAGATTAGGGCCTTTTTGGATTTTTAATATTTTTCATTTAGCCCTAGCGGGTCAATTGTTTTCAAAAGGTGTATCCAGGTCCTTTCAGCCTTCTGTCTTTGAGTTTTTGTCCACTCTTTATGGCTCTCCAGACCCTCAATCCCCATGTTGTTAACCCCATGCATTACAAAGTGCCGGTAAAGGACTGTATCCTCGTTTCCTCTCCTGACCTGATACCTGTGCTGTTTAAAACGGATCTCCATGGAGTATCTGGTTTCTCCTATGTACAGTTTCTGGCAACTGGAGCATCTGATAGCATAGACCACGTTGTAAGTTTTAAAATCAATGCTATTCCCTATAGGTACCCCCCTCCCAGAATATCTATTCCCAATATAGACATCCTGTTGGAAGTGTTGTTGTTCTGTTAGGGATACCTCAGGTTTTTTATTCAGGCTCGAGTGAACCAGTTTATCTTTAAGATTTTTGTTTCTCCTGTATGCAGAGATCAATTTAAAACCACCCAGGTCCTCCAGGGTCTCCTGGGCCTGTCCAAAGTTGAGCCTCAGCTGGCCACCCAAACGTCCAAGAGGATGAGAGAACGTCGTGACCACAGGTATAATTTTCTTCTCATCATTTTGCACTACATATCTCCCATTTGTTTGGAACACCCGCCTCACTTCACTCCTTATCCCCCTCAGGAACCTCCGAGAATATCCCCGAGGCCTCAGGGCTTTAAAGAGGACCGATGTCGCCTCCTCCACATCACTAAGGTGAGTACAAATGCGATGGAATCTGATCAATTGAGATTTGACCAGACCCTTATATGTATGCTTAGGATGGTAACTGTTTTTGTGGAGCAATGCATGCCTATCTGTTTCCTTAAAGAAAACTTTAGTGGCTAAAGTTTTTGTTGTTGCTCCCAAACTGGATGAAAAGAATACCTGTGTGTCTAAGAACTCTAATGTTTCCCTCTGGATGTTGTGTGTTATTTTGATGGCCGGATGATGTGTGTTTAAAACTTCCAAGAATGCTTTAAAACTCTCCATATCTCCCTCCCAGATACCAAAGATGTCATCCAGGTACCTCAAATACAGCGACGGCAGATGGCGGCATTTCACAAATGCTGATTCTTCCCACCCACACATATACAAATTGGCATAGGCTGGGGCAAATTTTTTGCCCATCGCTGTACCATGGATCTGGAGGTAGTGTTTGTTATTAAACTCAAAGTCATTCCGGTCAAGGCTCATCTTTAACAGTTCTAAAATATACGCATCAGGTCTTCCTGGAACAGGAAATTTATTAAAAGCAGCTCTTATTGACTGTAGGCCCAAGGTCGTATCTATGTTGGTGTATAGAGAGTTAATGTCAATAGAAAACAAAAACGCATCAGCTGAGACTGAAATTAACCCAACTTTCTCCACAAAGTCATACGTATCCTTTATGTAGGAAGCATGCTTGTGTGAAAGAGGGTTAATGTGCAGGTCCAGATACTCAGCGATGTTAGACGACTCTGAGCCACAGTCACTCACTATTGGTCGACCACAGGGAACCCGGCCCGGGACAGTCCATTGGTCCAGGGCCTTGTGTATCTTCGGCAGCAGGTAGAAGACTCTTGGCCTGGGGACATCCGGCCCCAACAGGTAAGTCATTTGTTTTGATGTTATTATGTCATCCCGGAACATATCACACAAGATGGATCGGATCATGATCTGTGTCTCGGGCTGCATTGAATGTAATAAAGGTGTATAATGATCTCTGTTGGCCAATTGCCTCTCTGCTTCCAATAGATACTGTGTCCTGTCCATAATCACAATTTGTGATCCCTTATCTGCCGGTTTGATTACTAGAGCCGGGTCGTCCGCCAGAGTCTTAATGGCTTGGAGTTCCTCTATGCTCAAATTGTAAGTATGTTCCGGCATCGGTCTAAAAGCCCTTAAGGCTTCCAGATCTTTTTTGATAAGGGTCTCAATTGTGTTTGACACTCTCCCTGGCACCCAACTAGACGGGTCCGTGAAGGGTGTATGGACATATTCATTTCCATAATTGAAATGATCTAAAAGCTTCAATCTCCTGTGATACACATGGAGATCTCGGCGTAATTCCCTGCGGTCTGGCTGCCTCGGAGTAGGAATGAAGGTAAGTCCCAGTTCCAACACTTTTTTCTCGACCTCATTCAGTCTATAAGACCTCGAGAGGTTCATAATGTTGGATGTCGGAGCTGTATCATCACACTCATCTCCGTCTAGTTTAAAAATTCAAGCCAAAGTTTAAAAATTCTATTCGCAGTTTCCGGAGTCCAATGGACCGGGTCCCTTGGCATCACACAGAAGTGGCGTGTCTCCAAGACAGGTAAGTATTCACAATGTTTAACAATATCCTTATTGAATCTCCTTAGTAGGCTCTTTTGTTTGTCATTCAGCCTATCTGAGAAGTGGATCTGTGCTACATAAATAGTAGCATGTGGAAATGCTGTGTCACACACTGCCAGAAGTCGTCGCATCTGTTTTAGTAACGTATCAGGTACGTTCTCCTTTAAACAGTTCACCAGGCCCACAGAAAGGATAACCTTTTCTACTTCTGTGTGAGGCGTTAGCTTTGCTATTACTCCCCTCAGGTGATCACAAGAGGCTCCTGGGAAACTGTCCACCTGAATGCTGTTATCCTCAAAGGTGGGTATTCTTGCGAGATTAGAGTCTCCTATAAACAGTATTGGTTTTGTGACTTCCAGATTCCAAATGTGGATCTTTCTTACAACATTTTGATGTTTTACAGGTTCCCTACGAGAGGCGGTGCCCACTGGCAGCTGGCGGCGAGGACTAAGGTAAGTGGGGCTGGGGGGGTGTGGGGAGGGGCGGGCACGGGGGACGGGACGGTTGAGGTTAGGATCAGGTGACGGGAGAGGTTAGGCCCCCATTAATCCCCAAATAATTGGGATTAAGCACCGAGGGCAGAATGGGGGTAAGATCCCCATCTGTCCCTAGTGGAAGAGAGGCACAGGAAAGGGAGGGGTTGGGGTTAGGTAAGGGGGGAATAGGGAAAAGGCCCCCAGTGGGGCTGGGGGGGTATAGGGAGGGGCGGGAACGGGGGACGGGATGGTTGAGGTTAGGATCAGGTGACAGGGGGAAGGTTAGACCCCCATTAATCCCCAAACAATTGGGGTTAGGCACCGAGGGCAGAATGGGGGTAAGATCCCCATCTGTCCCTAGTGGAGGAGAGGCCCAGGAAAGGGAGGGGTTGGGGTTAGGTAAGGGGGAAACAGGGAAAGAGCCCCCATTAACCACCCTCATAGTCTCTCGCTGTTGTCCCATTGCGTCCTCTGGAGGACCACTTAGAACCTTAACGCCAGGAGATGAGTTAAGAGTTAGGGTTAGGGTTAGGGTTAGGGTTAGGGTTAGGGTTAGGGTTAGGGTTAGGGTTAGGGTTAGGGTTAGGGTTAGGTAAGGGGAATGACTAGGTAAAATTTTACCCAGGGTGCACAGGCACAGGGACTAAACATATGTAGAAACCCATAGTGAAAAATTAGAAGATTAAAGAAGAAAAAGGGGAAGGAGGAAAAAGAGTAAGAAAACATACAAGAAGATAAGGGTAGGGAAAAAAATTATACAAGTCACAGTAGAAAAAAGTGCTCCAGATAAGAATATTAAAAAGTGCTTATGTTAGTGAAGGGTACCAAGTGGGGAAAGGTAATGGTTGGGGTTGGGGGGATGGGGAAGAGCAGAAGAAGGAGGGGTCAAGGGAGGGAGGGGGAGGGAAAGGGGGGGGGGGGGAAAGAAAGGCAGGAGAGGAAAAAGAAGGGGAAGGTTGAGTTTAGGAAAAGAAAAGGGGAAGAGGGGGGGTGGGTTGGGTTGTGGTTAGGGTCAAGGAAGTGGGAAAGGGAATACTAACTAAAGGGGGAGGGGAAGAGGGGGGGAAAAAAAGGGGGGGGGGGGAAAGGTTGGGTTTAGGCAGGAGGGAGAAGAAAGGAGGGGAGGGAGAGAGAAACCAAAGAGGGAAGGAAAGCAGGTGTAGTTAAGGGCGAGGAATAAGAGTGAGGGTGGGAGGTGTGGGGTATGTTGGTGTAAGAGGAATACAGGCCCTGCAGGGATAAATCCTGGGACAAGGAAGGAACAGAAAAAGCCCCACTGTAAGTCTATCGTATGCATCACTTATAAATAACAAAACAACGTTAATTCATCAATAAATAAATAAATATAAGTACAAACCAAATCATAAGATAAATGAGAAATAAGACCTAGTGAAGTGCCACAAAAACATTTTCACACAAAAAAAACACACGGAAAATTATATATAAATCCTAAAATAAGTGCTTGATAGGTCTGTTTCCCAATATCAGTTATTGTAAATAAATTCATAAGAGTGAATGCATAATTTCTAAGACAAACTTTAAGTCATTCCGTTCCCTCTTTTTTCTTTTCATAACAGGAATTCATAAAGGCCCAGGAGGAATAACTCATATTACCCCATCCCTACCGGTACCCAGGAACCCAGGTAAGTAGAAAACCTTTTTCAATTTAATATAATACATTTTGTTATTGATAATTGTTTTCATGTTCCTACTTGTTTTGTATGTCCTTTTTTTTTTTTTTTTTTTTTTTTTAGACACCCCACCCCCCTGGAAGGGTCCTATTCAAGAGGTAAGTAGTACATTTTTTTACATATATGTTTTCCATATATATACACACATACACCTGTAAACACACCTTAAATATATACATATATACACACATATATACCCATACACACAAATACAGGCACCTCTTAATGACCTTTTAACTTCAACCAAAAAAAAGGGGGGCACACCTAAAGGTCTGAGGTTGTCTGAACCATCCCTAATTCCAATATGAGGAGTGACTACAATAGAGGTTCATGTATGAACAATTTAAAGGTACATATCTAAGAGAGATAGAATGTCAAAACACCTTAAACATATCTCTAGACATAAGTAAATTACATCACACACATAAAAAGTTCCACACACATTCCTACAATAGTTTTTAATTTTCACTCCATGCAGTCTATTTCCTCTCTGGAATAGGGAGTTCCACAGAGAACCCTGTTGGTAATAACCTTATTTGGCCACCAGGTGGAGCCTAACAGCCAGACAGAGAAAAGAGGACATTTACCTCTCATTGAGACCTAATGGAGTCATGGAATTCAAGGTCTGAATCCATTTCTTTTCAGTTCTCATTCGCTGAGGTCTGGTCCATTGGTTATTAGTTTCCAGGCCAATAATCTGTAAGCTATCTGCTGAGTGCGTCTGAAAGTGCATATAGAGTAAAGTGGTTCTGCTGCCTCTTCCAATGTGGTAAAGATGTTGTTTTAACCGAACCCCCAATGAGTTTTTAGTTTCTCCCACATATATTCTCTGACACACTGTGCATCTAATAGCATAAACTACATTAATGCTCTCAGGTCCCACTCTCTGCCAAATAGGAGCTCCTAAGCCTGAAGATGTGTTGGAGATATGCTTAAGGTAAGTAAAATGCTGGTTATTAGGAGACACAGATTCTTTATCTTTCTTACTGCTGTTCGAGTGAACCAGTATATCTTTAAGGTTCTTATTCCTCCTATACGCTGATATCACTCTGAAGTCTCCCAGTTCTGGGTTCCCTGCCTGTGCTATGACAAAGTTAGACTTCAGCTTGGAGTTCAGGCTCAGCAGTGTCCGGGAGTATGTGGAAACAAAGGGTATTGCGTGGCGGTTGTCAGTGGCCTTAACCCATTTGTCTCCCATCAGGAATCTATTCTTAACCTCTGTTTTGATTTCTCTCAGAAATCGCTTGGAATAGCCCCGAGGGCCCAGAGCCTGGAAAAGGACCCGGGTAGCCACCTCCACATCCTCAGCAAAGGTGCATATTCTGTGAAATCTAATAAGTTGAGATTTTATCAGTCCCCCATAAGTATGTTTAGGATGAAAACTAGCCTTATGGAGGAGGGCATGTCTATCCGTATCCTTAAAAAAGACTCTAGTCCCTAGTTTCTTAGTCTCTCCCTCTCCCCCAATAAAAAATACCTGTGTATCCAGAAATTCCAGTCTCTCACACTGTATGTTATGGGTTATTGTAATAGTAGGATGATGAGTGTTCAAGAGGTCCAAGAATGCCTGAAATTCTAATTGGGAACCACTCCAAATGCCAAAAATATCATCCAAATACCTAAGGTACAACAGTGGTGTGGTTTCACTTTTAGCAAGAGCAGTTTCCTCCCACATTCTCATATAGAGATTAGCAAATGCTGGAGCAAATTTCTTTCCCATTGCAGTCCCATGGATCTGGAGGTAAAATTTGTCATTAAATTCAAAATCATTTCTCAGCAGGCTCAGTTCCAATAATTGAAGAATGGCTGCATCTGGACGGGCTGAATTTGGATACATCTCAAAGGTTTCCCTAACTGCCTGTAAACCCAGTTGTGTATCTATATTAGTATACAAGGAATTAATATCCACAGAGAATAAAAAGGCATCCTTAGGGGCCTGGATGGTTTTTAATTTACTTACAAAATCATAGGTATCCCTCACATAACTAGAATGTCTCTGTGATAATGGATTAATATAAAAATCTATGTATTCTGCTATCCCATAGGATTCCGAACTACAATCACTAACTATGGGTCGGCCGCTAGGGACCTGGAAAGGAATAGACCATTTCTCCGGAGGTTTATGTATCTTAGGTAGTAAGTAGAATTGCCTGGGTCTAGGTGTATCAGGACCAGACAGGTAATCCAACTGTTTCTTTGTAATATACTTCCCTTGATATAGGTCTCTTAAGATCTCCCGCAGTAATACTTGTGTTTCTCCCTGAATAGAGTGAGTTAAAGGAACATAATGCATGGTATTGGAGAGTTGTTTTTCCGCCTCCAAGATATATTGTACTCTATCCAGGATAACCACCTGTGAGCCTTTGTCGGCTGGCTTAATAACAATACTGTCATTATTTTTCAGGTCCTTCAGGGCTCTAAGCTGTTCCTTAGTAAGATTAGTCTGACAGGATGGTTTTGGTCTAAACCCAGCCAAAGCTCTTACATCCTTCCGGATAAGGTTCTGTATATTTGGAGAGATAGTTTCCATTGCCGGAACCCATGTAGAGGCCTTAGTGAACGGTATGTGTGGAAAGTCCTTCTCATACTGAAAGTAATCTAACAATTTTAGTCTTCTATGATATGTAAATAAATCTCTGCGTATCTCATCCCTATCAAATTTACCCGGGGTGGGGATAAAAGACAAGCCTTTTTCTAAAACTTCTCTTTCCTCCACAGAAAGCCTGTAAGAGGAGGAGAGATTGGTGATGTTGGAATGGAGGGGAGTTGTATCTGGACCCTGCTCCCCCCTTACATGTTTAACTGATCCAACCAATGGTCCAGGATCTCCGAAGCGGTCTCCTTGGTCCAGTGGACCGGATCCCTTAGATCGGTCTTAAAACGGAGTCTGCTGATATCAGGTAAGTATGAACATTTATTCATTATGGTCATGTTTAGAGTTTTTAAAAGATGTTGTTGTTCCCTATCCAGACGATCTGAATAACTAATGATAGGTACAAACACCTCTGCATTGGGGAATACTACTTCACAGGTCTTTAACAATTGTTGTAGCTGTTTCCAGGTGGTAGAAGTAACCTGTTTCCTAAGGCAGTTGTTAAGGCCGAAGGATAACACTAACTTCTCTGTAGTGGGGTTGGGTTCCATTACTTTTAGGACCTCCCGAATATGATGAAAAGTGGCTCCAGGGAAACTGTCAACCTGAACTCGGGGATCTCGAAAGGTAGGTATGCGTGACAGATTTGAATCCCCCAACACCGCTATTGGTTTGTCCACTATGAGGGTCCAATCTGTCGTCTTCCTATTTGTATTAGGATGCCTAGTAGGTTCCGGGCGTGTGTCAGGAGCAGACTCTCCAGATAAGTTTAAAGTTTTAAAATGGGGAGACTCAGATTGGGTATCACTCTGATTAAAAAAATCTTTTGGAGTGTGACCCATCATCATATTTGTGTCTCCACCTTCCGTTGTTAGTTTTGACAGAGTCTGCTCTTCCACAGCCCGGGATCCTTTCTGTTCTAAATCAGGAGGAGGGGAAGGAGAGAAAAGGGAGATGTCATTACTGCAGGGTAAGACCACATTACTGTACAGTCTAAGTCCTACTCTGGGGATATTCCTGATCGTACTGGAGGAGGGCCTGTTCTGGTCTAATTCTATGACAGTGGTAAGGTTTCTCCCCACGTCCTCCGTCTGGTCCCTCTTAACCTCCCCATTATCCCTCTCCTCAGGTGGAGGCATTTCAAAGGAATCTTCCCCCAAAGCAAAGGTGATGTTTTGAAGATGTTCAGGTATGATTGTTATGGCTGTCACTACACGAGACGCTGAATTATGGGCTAAAGCCCCTGTGACAGCTGTGTCTGTATTATCTGCCTTTTTGTTTTGTATCCCAGAGGCTAAAACAAGACTCTGCTGCTGGGGATCACGAGAGCTCTGCACCAATGGAGGGAAGGCTGTTGGTAAGTGTCTAGGAGGTTGTGGATTGCTCAGCAATGGTGGAAAATCTGTATCAAATTGGGCTGAAAGCGGTTCCACCACTGGGGCCCTATCTGTACAATGCAATAATGATCTTAATGTTTCCACTGAACTGACAGTAAACTTCCGTTTATATCTTGTTTTTGCCCAAGAGACTGCCCTATCAAACGCCCCCACATCCCACTCTCCCAACTCACGAATCCCCTCCGCTATCACCTGGTCATAATGTTCTCTTAGGATAGACATATTTACGTTCATCCAATCCAGAGTGTTTAGTTTAACTTTCTCCAAAGTTGTTTGATTAGGGGATGAAGGCTTGATAAAAGGGTTAGGGTTAGGGTTAGGGTTAGGGTTAGGGTTAGGGTTAGGGTTAGGGTTAGGGTTAGGGTTAGGTGTGACATTAATAACGAAGAAACACCCTGTGGGACCCCAACGGGACCACAGTACAGGTGAGACCCCAATTAGGCACGCGCACCTGAAACCCCACTCACTCCGTCCCCCTGAAATGAATGAATGAGCAGGAGTCTGTTTTATAGGCTCCTCCCTTTCCACTGCCAGACCTATTGACCAATAGGAGTAGTATTAGGAACCCTCAGGGAAACAATTGTCCGAAGACTTTACTACTACCTATTGTTACATAGGATATTCTTCTTGGACGTATTGTTCCTGATGATCCTATGTCCATGACTTGTTTTCTTCTTTCCAACCTGACCCTATTGGCAAATAGGAGCCTATCAGTATTAACAACCCCCAGGGATGACATACTGTTGTCCGAAGACATTAACACTACCCATTGCCAAGGTCATCAGAATAAAAAAATCTTGTGTCCAAGTCTTCATCCAACATCTTGTGTCCAAGTCTTCTTCCAATAACCTATGTTCAAGTCTTCATCCAACATCCTGTGGTTAGGGTTAGGGTTAGGGTTAGGGTTAGGGTTAGGGTTAGGGTTAGGGTTAGGGTTAGGGTTAGGGTTAGGGTTAGGGTTAGGGTTAGGGTTAGGGTTAGGGGTAGGGTTAGGGTTAGGGGTAGGGGTAGGGGTAGGGTTAGGGTTAGGGTTAGGGGTAGGGGTAGGGGTAGGGTTAGGGTTAGGGTTAGGGGTAGGGGTAGGGGTAGGGGTAGGGTTAGGGTTAGGTGTGGCAGTGAGCGGAAATGGAAAGGGGGCAATAGGAGCAAGTAGGGCCAAGGCCCCGGCAGAGTTAGGTTAGGGTTAGGTGTTATCTCTGATGCCCCCCGCGCCAAGCAGTTCAGTACTTCGACCCGCATAGGCTTAGGGGGAAATGCACTCGTATCCTAGAGCCATGTAGATCTTCCACCAGAGGGGGTAGGGGAGTAGACCCCCTCCAGGACCCCAAAGGGGTCCCAGGCCTGTAGACCCTGTTGCGCTCGCGGCCCAGGGTAAGTAAAGGCCTAAGCACTAAAGAGGACGTTAGTAACCGATGGGTACATGGATGACCACCCCCGAATCCACTGATGGACGTGTGCGCACCACAGGGTCTAAGCAGGAGCGTGCTCTGAGGTCTTCTGTCCCCACAAGAGAGGATCCCCCCGAGAGAGGTAGGTGACCCCGGGTGTCAAGGTTCACTCGTGGGTGGCAGAGGTGACCGGCCACCGTAGTACATGCCACATCCGAGTGTAGACACAGGGGGGTTCCCCTCGTCCAATCCGAAGCGCGCAGCGCCGAGGCAATCCAATCCGAAGCGCGCAGCGCCGAGGCGCGCAGCGCCGAGGTGCCGCGCTGAGGTAGTCCATCTAATCTTCTTCACCAGTGGAGCAGCAGGGCCGTCTAGAAGGGAGGGGTCACTCCTGTCTCCTCCCCCTGAGTCCGGTCAGGAGGAGTGACTCGTAAAGCAGCGGAGCCGGTAAAACCGTGGTCCAAGCCTGAGGCCGGCTTGAAAATCAACCGTAGCCACGGCTTGAAAATCAACCGTAGCCACGGCTTGAAAATCAACCGTAGCCACGTCAGGACTGCTTTAGATGAAGTGGTGGGGTGGGCTGGACCGTAGCCTGGGTCTACGGCCAGAGGGGTCAAAGATCCCCCCGTTGCCGTGTGAGGGCCGGATGATGTGTAGTACACATCACCGAAGGAGGGAGCTGAGACAGCTCGGTCATCAGAGATGACAGAGGATCACAGGCTATGTGCGGAGGAGCAAGTCCCCGACGGTCCAGCCCCCAGGATGGGCGATGATGCTCCAGTGGAGGCCAATCCGGGTCCTCTTCAAGAGATGGGGGGCATGAGCGTGAGTGAATGGATGCACCTGAGTGTGTGAGTGCGTGTCCTACCTCGGCCCGGTAGCTAACCTAATCTAGGGGGAGCCTGCCTGAAAATTTAAAAAGCCTATCCAGGGCCTGGTTTTGATGAGTAGAGGACATCTGCACTTGTCGTGCTGCTGGGGAGGAAAGGGGGGTTAATGGACAGGACACATGAGTGCCATGAATGCAATAAATGAGGGCGCTCTGGGGAAGAGCGCCGCAGACCTACATGAGTATGTGGAAGACAGGGCATGGGAGACAGAATTAAACCCTGGGCGTGGGGGTGTGCGTGTGTGAGAGAGCGAGAGAGAGAGAGAGAGAGCAGTTTAGAGGAGAGCAGGTAGAGGGAGATCAGTTAGAGAGAGAACAGCTAGGGATTTTTCTGTTGAGCGCACGTGTGTGTGGGTGTGTGGGAGAGAGAGAGAGCAAGAGAGGGGCTCTTCCGAGCAAATAAAAGGTGTAGTCAAAAACGCAGAACTCCACTCCCTGGGAGGTGCCTTCCTGCTGGCACCTACCACAACATTAAGCAGGGAATCGTGAGGTTCTAACCGGCCACGACTGCAGTTTCGCTCTCCTCAGAGCTCTTCAGGTAGCAAAGTATGAAATAAAAACGTTATGCAGGTCAAGGGCCGTCCTACGACTAAGGACTATCAAGAACTCAGGGGTGACGACAAAAAGCGTCATCCCCCCTGTGCCTTGGGCGCCCACCAGAATCGGTAATCACAGTTAAACATCTAGGGAAAAGAGGAGACAAGAGAGAGAGAGAGAGAGAGAGTGTGTGTGTGTGTGTATGTGTGTGTATGGAAGACAACATGGATGGACCGCGTGTGATAGGCGACCAAGGAACTGTGAAAGGAGAAAGGTGCACAGGTTAGGGTTAGTGTGGTACCAGAGTGGATCTGTAAGGAAAAAGGTGTGTGAATTAAAATTAGTAGGAAGGCCAGGGAGAGCCGAAGACACCGAAACCATAGGCCCAAAAGGGAGGTGAGAGGGAAACAAAGAGAGAGAACGGCCTAGGGTTGGGGTGAGGAGACTAAGGAGGAGGTAGGGGGGAGGGTGGGAGGAAAGACACCAGGGCGGGACCTATGGTTAGGTAAGAGGAAGGAAGGGGTTGGGGTTAGGGTAAATAGGTCGGTAAGGAGGTAGGGGGTAAGGAGAGATGGAAACAAGGTCAGCAGGGTTAAGGTTAGAGCAGGAGAGGAGAGGCCGAAAGAAGAACCATCAGTGAATATCAGTATGGGATGTGGGTGGAAAGGAGAGACGGGCTCCACAACATGAGTGTGGAGGTGTGGTGGAGGGACTCACAAATGGCCACAGGTGAAGGAACGTAGAGAAGAGTGTCCAGCGTCCATGCAGGGGAGGAGTCCACTTGTAGATGGGAAGCCCGGGTGAATAGACGAGCAACGAATGGGCTGGTGTGATCATGACATGGCACAGTCAACAATGACCCGCACGCAGTCACAACACAGCCATGCTATACCACAGGAGATAGATAACTACCCCGTGGAAAAATAGCATATTGAGAATCCCACGATGCAGACTGAATCCAGGGTTGTGGCGATGCCAAGCCGCAGAGAGCACAGGCAGCATCCAGAGAACAGGTCCACCACTCCGAAAGGTCAAAGGTCAAAAGCTCCCAGGGGTCAGAACCACACGTACGTCAGGTCCCCCAGTCACAACGGCCACCTACGGTGCAGGGTGTTTAAGGGTCACGTCCGATATTCCCCCAGCCTGGCAAAGGGTCACAAGCTGATCTTCCCCCGCGCACACACACCACCCATGCAAATCAGAGGTGCTTGGTCAAAGAACGTCACCCAGGCACCCGCAACCGGCGCAATGCTCAGGTCACATCCGATATTCCCAGGCACTGCAACCAGCGTAAGCAACGCCCTAGTAACGGTAGACCAAGGCTTCTGCAAGGGGCCAGAGGCCCCACAGAAGGCGCGAGCGGCAGGGGAGCAAAGTGACGCGACCGTAGAACGTGACCCCCCAGAGCCAAAGGCCAGAGACAGTCAGAGCAGGAACCGTCCAGCAGATGGTGCCACAGAGAGGGAGAGCGGTGCTTCACATAGGCCGTGAAGTTGGTGGAGCAGCTCAGCTTATGTAGTTTGACCCCGTGGGGACACGTCCTCCCGGGTCCAAGGAGGGACGGAGGGTAGATGAACCAGAGCTGAGATCAGCCTGGGGTTGAAGAAAGGCGCAGTGTAACACAGACGTAGGACCCGTCATGGTAGAGGTGAATGCAAATCTTCTGGGATGTGAGCAGGCTACCATTAAGCAGGTCTTCCCGATGACAGAGTGCAACTGTTTCCACACTACGCCGACCGCCACCCTGAGAGGTCCTCCCCCTGCGTACTACTACTTGGCCCATTCGTCGATACCATAGCAGACAGACACCCCCGCCCAGAACGGACGTTTGTGGAGTGAATGCGGAGGACGTCAGGGACAGTTCGTCGATTGAGGCATAGATAGGAAGAGAGGTCAGATGCGTAGTGAAACGCAGTCAATGACGGTCTATTTTGCCCACGACAGGAGGTGCTGTCTCTCTCCCAGAAGACCCGTCATCGGCTTCAGCGTGGCTCGGTGGTGTCCCGCCCCGGGGAAGGCGTGGTACCGGGGGGAGCGTGGCCTAGTTACCACCCGAGGGTCCAGAGAAGGCCGTCTGGGGGCGGGGTCAGGACACGTCCACGGCCGGTCCAGCAGACACAGGAAAGGTGGGTATGACACTCCATGATGTGACAAGACCCGCTCCGGCTGTGAGTGTAGGCCTCGTGCCGTCACTAGAAGACGGGGAGGCCGAGAGGAGTAGAGAGGCCAGGGGTCGAAGGTCAAGTGGAGTGCCCAGCAGGTCAAGCCCCCTGTTCAGGAGGGCCTTCTTCTGTGGGGGCATGTTTATAGGTGGGGGCAAGGCTATAGCAGGGTGGCCCTCGGACCGTCAGTGCGGTGCAGAGTGTCTCTGTTCTTCAGCCCGAGAGCTATGGTGTGGGGAGAGGAGTCCCCTACCCAACGACCGCTCCAATCAGGGCCACGATGGTGGAGTGTGTGACACTCCGTGTGTGGGGAGTGTGTGGGGGGGTCCGATCCCCCTGTGTGTATTAAGCCTACCGTCGGTGCGGTGCAGAGTGTCTCTGTTCTTCAGCCCGAGAGCTTGTGTGAGGAGAGGAGCTCCCCACTGCTTCGATCGGGGCCATGCCGGTAAAGGGCATTCTGACCTACGTGTTGAGTGTAGAGGGCGTGCGAGGCCCGGTCCCCCTTGGGACTATAGCCGTATACCCCGAAGAGGCGTTTCGTTGGCCCGCCCGCTGGGTCTCCAATGTAACCGCGAGGATCTGGCAGGATGAAGCAGTTGGCCGTGAGTTGTCACGTGCACTTATGAAGTTTCAACACCGTTTCCCTCGCTGAGTCGAACCCGATTGTAGGCCGGTCTCTCTCCAGAATCCCACGACGACGACCATCTTCTTGCGTCTGCATGCTAATGCGTCAGCGTCAACACTCACAGTCCGTGTCTATCCCAGGGAGGACTGCAGCGCACGCGAGGGGGAAGCGTCCATCTTCCAGACTACGCTGTGTTACACGTGGGGACTGAGCGCCCGTGGAGAGAGGTGGGGCTTACGCAACAAGGAATCCGACGTTCCCCTGAGGGGTAATTCGGTGGCCCCCCAATGGGGCCTCAGCGGCATGGCCCTACATGCGCTGGCTGGGTTAGGTGTTATCTCTGATGCCCCCCGCGCCAAGCAGTTCAGTACTTCGACCCGCATAGGCTTAGGGGGAAATGCACTCGTATCCTAGAGCCATGTAGATCTTCCACCAGAGGGGGTAGGGGAGTAGACCCCCTCCAGGACCCCAAAGGGGTCCCAGGCCTGTAGACCCTGTTGCGCTCGCGGCCCAGGGTAAGTAAAGGCCTAAGCACTAAAGAGGACGTTAGTAACCGATGGGTACATGGATGACCACCCCCGAATCCACTGATGGACGTGTGCGCACCACAGGGTCTAAGCAGGAGCGTGCTCTGAGGTCTTCTGTCCCCACAAGAGAGGATCCCCCCGAGAGAGGTAGGTGACCCCGGGTGTCAAGGTTCACTCGTGGGTGGCAGAGGTGACCGGCCACCGTAGTACATGCCACATCCGAGTGTAGACACAGGGGGGTTCCCCTCGTCCAATCCGAAGCGCGCAGCGCCGAGGCAATCCAATCCGAAGCGCGCAGCGCCGAGGCGCGCAGCGCCGAGGTGCCGCGCTGAGGTAGTCCATCTAATCTTCTTCACCAGTGGAGCAGCAGGGCCGTCTAGAAGGGAGGGGTCACTCCTGTCTCCTCCCCCTGAGTCCGGTCAGGAGGAGTGACTCGTAAAGCAGCGGAGCCGGTAAAACCGTGGTCCAAGCCTGAGGCCGGCTTGAAAATCAACCGTAGCCACGGCTTGAAAATCAACCGTAGCCACGGCTTGAAAATCAACCGTAGCCACGTCAGGACTGCTTTAGATGAAGTGGTGGGGTGGGCTGGACCGTAGCCTGGGTCTACGGCCAGAGGGGTCAAAGATCCCCCCGTTGCCGTGTGAGGGCCGGATGATGTGTAGTACACATCACCGAAGGAGGGAGCTGAGACAGCTCGGTCATCAGAGATGACAGAGGATCACAGGCTATGTGCGGAGGAGCAAGTCCCCGACGGTCCAGCCCCCAGGATGGGCGATGATGCTCCAGTGGAGGCCAATCCGGGTCCTCTTCAAGAGATGGGGGGCATGAGCGTGAGT